>NW_028225794.1:0-157203 GCF_052327205.1 Somniosus microcephalus | reverse complement strand
TCCTTCTTCTGCTTCTTCTGATTCACCCTCCAGTCTTCACCTTCTCCTTCTCCTTCTTCTACTTCTTCTGATTCACCCTATAGACTTCACCTTCTCCTTCTCCTTCTTCTACTTCTTCTGATTCTCCCTCCAGTCTTCACCTTCTCCTTCTCCTTCTTCTGTTTCTTCTGCTTCTCCCTCCAGACTTCACCTTCTCCTTCTCTTTCTTCTGCTTCTTCTGCTTCACCCTCCAGACTTCACCTTCTCCTTCTCCTTCTTCTGATTCTTCTGATTCACCCTCAAGACTTCACCTTCTATATCTCCTTCTTCTGCTTCTTCTGATTCACCCTCCTGACTTCACCTTCTCCTTCTCCTTCTTCTACTTCTTCTGATTCACCCTCCTGACTTCACCTTCTCCTTCTCCTTCTTCTACTTCTTCTGCTTCACCCTCCAGACTTCACCTTCTCCTTCTCCTTCTTCTACTTCTTCTGATTCACCCTCCCGACTTCACCTTCTCCTTCTCCTTCTTCTGCTTCTTCTGATTCACCCTCCAGACTTCACCTTCTCCTTCTCCTTATTCTGCTTCTTCTGATTCACCCTCCAGACTTCACCTTCTCCTTCTCCTTCTTCTGCTTCTTCTGATTCACCCTCCAGACTTCACCTTCTCCTTCTCCTTCTTCTGCTTCTTCTGATTCACCCTCCAGACTTCACCTTCTCCTTCTCCTTCTTCTACTTCTTCTGATTCACCCTCCAGACTTCACCTTCTCCTTCTCCTTCTTCTGCTTCTTCTGATTCACCCTCCAGACTTCACCTTCTCCTTCTCCTTATTCTGCTTCTTCTGATTCACCCTCCAGACTTCACCTTCTCCTTCTCCTTATTCTGCTTCTTTGATTCACCCTCCAGACTTCACCTTCTCCTTCTCCTTCCTCTGCTTCTTCTGATTCACCCTCCAGACTTCACCTTCTCCTTCTCCTTCTTCTGATTCTTCTGATTCACCCTCCAGACTTCACCTTCTCCTTCTCCATCTTCTGCTTCTTCTGATTCACCCTCCTGACTTCACCTTCTCCTTCTCCTTCTTCTACTTCTTCTGATTCACCCTCCTGACTTCACCTTCTCCTTCTCCATCTTCTTCTTCTTCTGCTTCACCCTCCAGACTTCAACTTCTCCTTCTCCTTCTTCTACTTCTTCTGATTCACCCTCCAGACTTCACCTTCTCCTTCTCCTTCTTCTGCTTCTTCTGATTCACCCTCCAGACTTCACCTTCTCCTTCTCCTTCTTCTGCTTCTTCTGATTCACCCTCCAGACTTCACCTTCTCCTTCTCCTTCTTCTACTTCTTCTGATTCACCCTCCAGACTTCACCTTCTCCTTCTCCTTCTTCTGCTTCTTCTGATTCACCCTCCAGACTTCACCTTCTCCTTCTCCTTCGTCTACTTCTTCTGATTCACCCTCCAGACTTCATCTTCTCCTTCTCCTTCTTCTGCTTCTTCTGATTCACCCTCCAGACTTCACCTTCTCCTTCTCCTTCTTCTGCTTCTTCTGATTCACTCTCCAGACTTCAACTTCTCCTTCTCCTTCTTCTACTTCTTCTGATTCACCCTCCAGACTTCACCTTCTCCTTCTCCTTCTTCTACTTCTTCTGATTCACCCTCCAGTCTTCACCTTCTCCTTCTCCTTCTTCTGTTTCTTCTGCTTCACCCTCCAGACTTCACCTTCTCCTTCTCTTTCTTCTGCTTCTTCTGATTCACCCTCCAGACTTCACCTTCTCCTTCTCCTTCTTCTGATTCTTCTGATTCACCCTCCAGACTTCACCTTCTCCTTCTCCTTCTTCTGCTTCTTCTGATTCACCCTCCTGACTTCACCTTCTCCTTCTCCTTCTTCTACTTCTTCTGATTCACCCTCCTGACTTCACCTTCTCCTTCTCCTTCTTCTACTTCTTCTGCTTCACCCTCCAGACTTCACCTTCTCCTTCTCCTTCTTCTACTTCTTCTGATTCACCCTCCAGACTTCACCTTCTCCTTCTCCTTCTTCTGCTTCTTCTGATTCACCCTCCAGACTTCACCTTCTCATTCTCCTTCTTCTGCTTCTTCTGCTGCGCCCTCCAGACTTCACCTTCTCCTTCTCCTTCTTCTGCTTCTTCTGCTTCACACTCCAGACTTCACCTTCTCCTTCTCCTTCTTCTGCTTCTTCTGCTGCGCCCTCCAGGCTTCACCTTCTCCTTCTCCTTCTTCTGCTTCTTCTGCTTCATCGTCCTGACTTCACCTTCTCCTTCTCCTTCTTCTACTTCTTCTGCTACACCCCCCGACTTCACCTGCTCCTTCTCCTTTTTCTGCTTCTTCTGATTCACCCTCCTAACTTCACCTTCTCCTTCTCCTTCTTCTGCTTCTTCTGATTCACCCTCCTGACTTCACCTTCTCCTTCTCCTTCTTCTGCTTCTTCTGATTCACCCCTCCAGACTTCACCTTCTCCTTCTCCTTCTTCTGCTTCTTCTGATTCACCCTCCAGACTTCACCTTCTCCTTCTCCTTCTTCTGCTTCTTCTCATTCACCCTCCAGACCTCACCTTCTCCTTCTCCTTCTTCTACTTCTTCTGATTCACCCTCCAGACTTCATCTTCTCCTTCTCCTTCTTCTGCTTCTTCTGATTCACCCTCCAGTCTTCACCTTCTCCTTCTCCTTCTTCTACTTCTTCTGATTCACCCTATAGACTTCACCTTCTCCTTCTCCTTCTTCTACTTCTTCTGATTCTCCCTCCAGTCTTCACCTTCTCCTTCTCCTTCTTCTGTTTCTTCTGCTTCTCCCTCCAGACTTCACCTTCTCCTTCTCTTTCTTCTGCTTCTTCTGCTTCACCCTCCAGACTTCACCTTCTCCTTCTCCTTCTTCTGATTCTTCTGATTCACCCTCAAGACTTCACCTTCTATATCTCCTTCTTCTGCTTCTTCTGATTCACCCTCCTGACTTCACCTTCTCCTTCTCCTTCTTCTACTTCTTCTGATTCACCCTCCTGACTTTACCTTCTCCTTCTCCTTCTTCTACTTCTTCTGCTTCACCCTCCAGACTTCACCTTCTCCTTCTCCTTCTTCTACTTCTTCTGATTCACCCTCCAGACTTCATCTTCTCCTTCTCCTTCTTCTGCTTCTTCTGATTCACCCTCCAGTCTTCACCTTCTCCTTCTCCTTCTTCTACTTCTTCTGATTCACCCTATAGACTTCACCTTCTCCTTCTCCTTCTTCTACTTCTTCTGATTCTCCCTCCAGTCTTCACCTTCTCCTTCTCCTTCTTCTGTTTCTTCTGCTTCTCCCTCCAGACTTCACCTTCTCCTTCTCTTTCTTCTGCTTCTTCTGCTTCACCCTCCAGACTTCACCTTCTCCTTCTCCTTCTTCTGATTCTTCTGATTCACCCTCAAGACTTCACCTTCTATATCTCCTTCTTCTGCTTCTTCTGATTCACCCTCCTGACTTCACCTTCTCCTTCTCCTTCTTCTACTTCTTCTGATTCACCCTCCTGACTTTACCTTCTCCTTCTCCTTCTTCTACTTCTTCTGCTTCACCCTCCAGACTTCACCTTCTCCTTCTCCTTCTTCTACTTCTTCTGATTCACCCTCCCGACTTCACCTTCTCCTTCTCCTTCTTCTGCTTCTTCTGATTCACCCTCCAGACTTCACCTTCTCCTTCTCCTTATTCTGCTTCTTCTGATTCACCCTCCAGACTTCACCTTCTCCTTCTCCTTCTTCTGCTTCTTCTGATTCACCCTCCAGACTTCACCTTCTCCTTCTCCTTCTTCTGCTTCTTCTGATTCACCCTCCAGACTTCACCTTCTCCTTCTCCTTCTTCTACTTCTTCTGATTCACCCTCCAGACTTCACCTTCTCCTTCTCCTTCTTCTGCTTCTTCTGATTCACCCTCCTGACTTCACCTTCTCCTTCTCCTTCTTCTACATCTTCTGATTCACCCTCCTGACTTCACCTTCTCCTTCTCCTTCTTCTACTTCTTCTGCTTCACCCTCCAGACTTCACCTTCTCCTTCTCCTTCTTCTACTTCTTCTGATTCACCCTCCAGACTTCACCTTCTCCTTCTCCTTCTTCTACTTCTTCTGATTCACCCTCCAGACTTCACCTTCTCCTTCTCCTTCTTCTGATTCACCCTCCAGACTTCACCTTCTCCTTCTCCTTCTTCTGCTTCTTCTGATTCACCCTCCAGACTTCACCTTCTCCTTCTCCTTATTCTGCTTCTTCTGAATCACCCTCCAGACTTCACCTTCTCCTTCTCCTTCTTCTGCTTCTTCTGATTCACCCTCCAGACTTCACCTGTTCCTTCTCCTTCTTCTGCTTCTTCTGATTCACCCTCCAGACTTCACCTTCTCCTTCTCCTTCTTCTACTTCTTCTGATTCACCCTCCAGACTTCACCTTCTCCATCTCCTTCTTCTGCTTCTTCTGATTCACCCTCCAGACTTCACCTTCTCCTTCTCCTTCGTCTACTTCTTCTGATTCACCCTCCAGACTTCACCTTCTCCTTCTCCTTCTTCTGCTTCTTCTGATTCACCCTCCAGACTTCACCTTCTCCTTCTCCTTCTTCTACTTCTTCTGATTCACCCTCCAGACTTCACCTTCTCCTTCTCTTTCTTCTGCTTCTTCTGATTCACCCTCCAGACTTCACCTTCTCCTTCTCCTTCTTCTGATTCTTCTGATTCACCCTCCAGACTTCACCTTCTCCTTCTCCTTCTTCTGCTTCTTCTGATTCACCCTCCTGACTTCACCTTCTCCTTCTCCTTCTTCTACATCTTCTGATTCACCCTCCTGACTTCACCTTCTCCTTCTCCTTCTTCTACTTCTTCTGCTTCACCCTCCAGACTTCACCTTCTCCTTCTCCTCCTTCTACGTCTTCTGATTCACCCTCCAGACTTCACCTTCTCCTTCTCCTTCTTCTACTTCTTCTGATTCACCCTCCAGACTTCATCTTCTCCTTCTCCTTCTTCTACTTCTTCTGATTCACCCTCCAGACTTCAGCTTCTCCTTCTCCTTCTTCTGCTTGTTCTGATTCAATCTCCAGACTTCACCTTCTCCTTCTCCTTATCCTGCTTCTTCTGAATCACCGTCCAGACTTCACCTTCTCCTTCTCCTTCTTCTGCTTCTTCTGATTCACCCTCCAGACTTCACCTTCTCCTTCTCCTTCTTCTGCTTCTTCTGATTCACCCTCCAGACTTCACCTTCTCCTTCTCCTTCTTCTACTTCTTCTGATTCAACCTCCAGACTTCACCTTCTCCATCTCCTTCTTCTGCTTCATCTGATTCACCCTCCAGACTTCACCTTCTCCTTCTCCTTCGTCTACTTCTTCTGATTCACCCTCCAGACTACACCTTCTCCTTCTCCTTCTTCTACTTCTTCTGATTCACCCTCCAGACTTCACCTTCTCCTTCTCCTTCTTCTGTTTCTTCTGATTCACCCTCCAGACTTCACCTTCTCCTTCTCCTTCTTCTACTACTTCTGATTCACCCTCCAGACTTCACCTTCTCCTTCTCCTTCTTCTACTTCTTCTGATTCACCCTCCAGACTTCATCTTCTCCTTCTCCTTCTTCTGCTTCTTCTGATTCACCCTCCAGACTTCACCTTCTCCTTCTCCTTCTTCTGCTTCTTCTGATTCACCCTCCAGACTTCACCTTCTCCTTCTCCTTCTTCTACTTCTTCTGATTCACCCTCCAGACTTCACCTTCTCCTTCTCCTTCTTCTACTTCTTCTGATTCACCCTCCAGTCTTCACCTTCTCCTTCTCCTTCTTCTGTTTCTTCTGCTTTACCCTCCAGACTTCACCTTCTCCTTCTCTTTCTTCTGCTTCTTCTGATTCACCCTCCAGACTTCACCTTCTCCTTCTCCTTCTTCTGATTCTTCTGATTCACCCTCCAGACTTCACCTTCTCCTTCTCCTTCTTCTGCTTCTTCTGATTCACCCTCCTGACTTCACCTTCTCCTTCTCCTTCTTCTACTTCTTCTGATTCACCCACCTGACTTCACCTTCTCCTTCTCCTTCTTCTACTTCTTCTGCTTCACCCTCCAGACTTCACCTTCTCCTTCTCCTTCTTCTACTTCTTCTGATTCACCCTCCAGACTTCACCTTCTCCTTCTCCTTCTTCTGCTTCTTCTGATTCACCCTCCAGACTTCACCTTCTCCTTCTCCTTATTCTGCTTCTTCTGATTCACCCTCCAGACTTCACCTTCTCCTTCTCCTTCTTCTACTTCTTCTGATTCACCCTCCTGACTTCACCTTCTCCTTCTCCATCTTCTAATTCTTCTGCTTCACCCTCCAGACTTCAACTTCTCCTTCTCCTTCTTCTACTTCTTCTGATTCACCCTCCAGACTTCACCTTCTCCTTCTCCTTCTTCTGCTTCTTCTGATTCACCCTCCAGACTTCACCTTCTCCTTCTCCTTATTCTGCTTCTTCTGATTCACCCTCCAGACTTCACCTTCTCCTTCTCCTTCTTCTGCTTCTTCTGATTCACCCTGCAGACTTCACCTTCTCCTTCTCCTTCTTCTGCTTCTTCTGATTCACCCTCCAGACTTCACCATCTCCTTCTCCTTCTTCTGCTTCTTCTGATTCACCCTCCAGACTTCACCTTCTCCTTCTCCTTCTTCTACTTCTTCTGATTCACCCTCCAGACTTCACCTTCTCCTTCTCTTTCTTCTGCTTCTTCTGATTCACCCTCCAGACTTCACCTTCTCCTTCTCCTTCTTCTGATTCTTCTGATTCACCCTCCAGACTTCACCTTCTCCTTCTCCTTCTTCTGCTTCTTCTGATTCACCCTCCTGACTTCACCTTCTCCTTCTCCTTATTCTACTTCTTCTGATTCACCATCCTGACTTCACCTTCTCCTTCTCCTTCTTCTACTTCTTCTGCTTCACCCTCCAGACTTCACCTTCTCCTTCTCCTTCTTCTACTTCTTCTGATTCACCCTCCAGACTTGACCTTCTCCTTTTCCTTCTTTTACTTCTTCTGATTCACCCTCCAGACTTCACCTTCTCCTTCTCCTTCTTCTGCTTCTTCTGCTTCACCGTCCTGACTGCACCTTCTCCTTCTTCTACTTATTCTGCTTCATCCCCCTGACATCACCTGCTCCTTCTCCTTCTTCTGCTTCTTCTGATTCACCCTCCTAACTTCACCTTCTCCTTCTCCTTCTTCTGCTTCTTCTGATTCACCCTCCTGACTTCACCTTCTCCTTCTCCTTCTTCTGCTTCCTCTGATTCACCCTCCAGACTTCACCTTCTCCTTCTCCTTCTTCTGCTTCTTCTGATTCACCCTCCAGACTTCACCTTCTCCTTCTCCTTCTTCTGCTTCTTCTGATACACCCTCCAGACTACACCTTCTCCTTCTCCTTCTTCTACTTCTTCTGATTCACCCTCCAGACTTCACCTTCTCCTTCTCCTTCTTCTGTTTCTTCTGATTCACCCTCCAGACTTCACCTTCTCCTTCTCCTTCTTCTGCTTCTTCTGATTCACCCTCCAGACTTCACCTTCTCCTTCTCCTTCTTCTGCTTCTTCTGATTCACCCTCCAGACCTCACCTTCTCCTTCTCCTTCTTCTACTTCTTCTGATTCACCCTCCAGACTTCATCTTCTCCTTCTCCTTCTTCTGCTTCTTCTGATTCACCCTCCAGACTTCACCTTCTCCTTCTCCTTCTTCTGCTTCTTCTGATTCACCCTCCAGACTTCACCTTCTCCTTCTCCTTCTTCTACTTCTTCTGATTCACCCTCCAGACTTCACCTTCTCCTTCTCCTTCTTCTACTTCTTCTGATTCACCCTCCAGTCTTCACCTTCTCCTTCTCCTTCTTCTGTTTCTTCTCCTTCACCCTCCAGACTTCACCTTCTCCTTCTCTTTCTTCTGCTTCTTCTGATTCACCCTCCAGACTTCACCTTCTCCTTCTCCTTCTTCTGATTCTTCTGATTCACCCTACAGACTTCACCTTCTCCTTCTCCTTCTTCTGCTTCTTCTGATTCACCCTCCTGATTTCACCTTCTCCTTCTCCTTCTTCTACTTCTTCTGATTCACCCTCCTGACTTCACCTTCTCCTTCTCCTTCTTCTGCTTCACCCTCCAGACTTCACCTTCTCCTTCTCCTTCTTCTACTTCTTCTGATTCACCCTCCAGACTTCACCTTCTCCTTCTCCTTCTTCTGCTTCTTCTGATTCACCCTCCAGACTTCACCTTCTCCTTCTCCTTATTCTGCTTCTTCTCATTCACCCTCCAGACTTCACCTTCTCCTTCTCCTTCTTCTGCTTCTTCTGATTCACCCTCCAGACTTCACCTTCTCCTTCTACTTCTTCTGCTTCTTCTGATTCACCCTCCAGACTTCACCTTCTCCTTCTCCTTCCTCTGCTTCTTCTGATTCATCCTCCAGACTTCACCTTCTCCTTCTCCTTCTTCTGCTTCTTCTGATTCACCCTCCAGACTTCACCTTCTCCTTCTCCTTATTCTGCTTCTTCTGATTCACCCTCCAGACTTCACCTTCTCCTTCTCCTTCTTCTGCTTCTTCTGATTCACCCTGCAGACTTCACCTTCTCCTTCTCCTTCTTCTGCTTCTTCTGATTCACCCTCCAGACTTCACCTTCTCCTTCACCTTCTTCTGCTTCTTCTGATTCACCCTCCAGACTTCACCTTCTCCTTCTCCTTCTTCTACTTCTTCTGATTCACCCTCCAGACTTCACCTTCTCCTTCTCTTTCTTCTGCTTCTTCTGATTCACCCTCCAGACTTCACCTTCTCCTTCTCCTTCTTCTGATTCTTCTGATTCACCCTCCAGACTTCACCTTCTCCTTCTCCTTCTTCTGCTTCTTCTGATTCACCCTCCTGACTTCACCTTCTCCTTCTCCTTCTTCTACTTCTTCTGATTCACCATCCTGACTTCACCTTCTCCTTCTCCTTCTTCTACTTCTTCTGCTTCACCCTCCAGACTTCACCTTCTCCTTCTCCTTCTTCTACTTCTTCTGATTCACCCTCCAGACTTGACCTTCTCCTTTTCCTTCTTCTACTTCTTCTGATTCACCCTCCAGACTTCACCTTCTCCTTCTCCTTCTTCTGCTTCTTCTGCTTCACCGTCCTGAATTCACCTTCTCCTTCTGCTTCTTCTACTTATTCTGCTTCATCCCCCTGACATCACCTGCTCCTTCTCCTTCTTCTGCTTCTTCTGATTCACCCTCCAGACTTGACCTTCTCCTTTTCCTTCTTCTACTTCTTCTGATTCACCCTCCAGACTTCACCTTCTCCTTCTCCTTCTTCTGCTTCTTCTGCGTCACCGTCCTGACTTCACCTTCTCCTTCTCCTTCTTCTACTTATTCTGCTTCATCCCCCTGACATCACCTGCTCCTTCTCCTTCTTCTGCTTCTTCTGATTCACCCTCCTAACTTCACCTTCTCCTTCTCCTTCTTCTGCTTCTTCTGATTCACCCTCCTGACTTCACCTTCTCCTTCTCCTTCTTCTGCTTCTTCTGATTCACCCTCCAGACTTCACCTTCTCCTTCTCCTTCTTCTGCTTCTTCTGATTCACCCTCCAGACTTCACCTTCTCCTTCTCCTTCTTCTGCTTCTTCTGATTCACCCTCCAGACTACACCTTCTCCTTCTCCTTCTTCTACTTCTTCTGATTCACCCTCCAGACTTCACCTTCTCCTTCTCCTTCTTCTGTTTCTTCTGATTCACCCTCCAGACTTCACCATCTCCTTCTCCTTCTTCTGCTTCTTCTGATTCACCCTCCAGACTTCACCTTCTCCTTCTCCTTCTTCTGCTTCTTCTGATTCACCCTCCAGACCTCACCTTCTCCTTCTCCTTCTTCTGCTTCTTCTGAATCACCCTCCAGACTTCACCTTCTCCTTCTCCTTCTTCTGCTTCTTCTGATTCACCCTCCAGACTTCACCTGTTCCTTCTCCTTCTTCTGCTTCTTCTGATTCACCCTCCAGACTTCACCTTCTCCTTCTCCTTCTTCTACTTCTTCTGATTCACCCTCCAGACTTCACCTTCTCCATCTCCTTCTTCTGCTTCTTCTGATTCACCCTCCAGACTTCACCTTCTCCTTCTCCTTCGTCTACTTCTTCTGATTCACCCTCCAGACTTCACCTTCTCCTTCTCCTTCTTCTGCTTCTTCTGATTCACCCTCCAGACTTCACCTTCTCCTTCTCCTTCTTCTACTTCTTCTGATTCACCCTCCAGACTTCACCTTCTCCTTCTCCTTATTCTGCTTCTTCTGAATCACCCTCCAGACTTCACCTTCTCCTTCTCCTTCTTCTGCTTCTTCTCATTCACCCTCCAGACTTCACCTGTTCCTTCTCCTTCTTCTGCTTCTTCTGATTCACCCTCCAGACTTCACCTTCTCCTTCTCCTTCTTCTACTTCTTCTGATTCACCCTCCAGACTTCACCTTCTCCATCTCCTTCTTCTGCTTCTTCTGATTCACCCTCCAGACTTCACCTTCTCCTTCTCCTTCGTCTACTTCTTCTGATTCACCCTCCAGACTTCACCTTCTCCTTCTCCTTCTTCTGCTTCTTCTGATTCACCCTCCAGACTTCACCTTCTCCTTCTCCTTCTTCTACTTCTTCTGATTCACCCTCCAGACTTCACCTTCTCCTTCTCTTTCTTCTGCTTCTTCTGATTCACCCTCCAGACTTCACCTTCTCCTTCTCCTTCTTCTGATTCTTCTGATTCACCCTCCAGACTTCACCTTCTCCTTCTCCTTCTTCTGCTTCTTCTGATTCACCCTCCTGACTTCACCTTCTCCTTCTCCTTCTTCTACATCTTCTGATTCACCCTCCTGACTTCACCTTCTCCTTCTCCTTCTTCTACTTCTTCTGCTTCACCCTCCAGACTTCACCTTCTCCTTCTCCTCCTTCTACGTCTTCTGATTCACCCTCCAGACTTCACCTTCTCCTTCTCCTTCTTCTACTTCTTCTGATTCACCCTCCAGACTTCATCTTCTCCTTCTCCTTCTTCTACTTCTTCTGATTCACCCTCCAGACTTCAGCTTCTCCTTCTCCTTCTTCTGCTTGTTCTGATTCAATCTCCAGACTTCACCTTCTCCTTCTCCTTATCCTGCTTCTTCTGAATCACCCTCCAGACTTCACCTTCTCCTTCTCCTTCTTCTGCTTCTTCTGATTCACCCTCCAGACTTCACCTTCTCCTTCTCCTTCTTCTGCTTCTTCTGATTCACCCTCCAGACTTCACCTTCTCCTTCTCCTTCTTCTACTTCTTCTGATTCAACCTCCAGACTTCACCTTCTCCATCTCCTTCTTCTGCTTCATCTGATTCACCCTCCAGATTTCACCTTCTCCTTCTCCTTCGTCTACTTCTTCTGATTCACCCTCCAGACTACACCTTCTCCTTCTCCTTCTTCTACTTCTGCTGATTCACCCTCCAGACTTCACCTTCTCCTTCTCCTTCTTCTGTTTCTTCTGATTCACCCTCCAGACTTCACCTTCTCCTTCTCCTTCTTCTACTACTTCTGATTCACCCTCCAGACTTCACCTTCTCCTTCTCCTTCTTCTACTTCTTCTGATTCACCCTCCAGACTTCATCTTCTCCTTCTCCTTCTTCTGCTTCTTCTGATTCACCCTCCAGACTTCACCTTCTCCTTCTCCTTCTTCTGCTTCTTCTGATTCACCCTCCAGACTTCACCTTCTCCTTCTCCTTCTTCTACTACTTCTGATTCACCCTCCAGACTTCACCTTCTCCTTCTCCTTCTTCTACTTCTTCTGATTCACCCTCCAGACTTCATCTTCTCCTTCTCCTTCTTCTGCTTCTTCTGATTCACCCTCCAGACTTCACCTTCTCCTTCTCCTTCTTCTGCTTCTTCTGATTCACCCTCCAGACTTCACCTTCTCCTTCTCCTCCTTCTACGTCTTCCGATTCACCCTCCAGACTTCACCTTCTCCTTCTCCTTCTTCTACTTCTTCTGATTCACCCTCCAGACTTCATCTTCTCCTTCTCCTTCTTCTACTTCTTCTGATTCACCCTCCAGACTTCAGCTTCTCCTTCTCCTTCTTCTGCTTGTTCTGATTCAATCTCCAGACTTCACCTTCTCCTTCTCCTTATCCTGCTTCTTCTGAATCACCCTCCAGACTTCACCTTCTCCTTCTCCTTCTTCTGCTTCTTCTGATTCACCCTCCAGACTTCACCTTCTCCTTCTCCTTCTTCTGCTTCTTCTGATTCACCCTCCAGACTTCACTTTCTCCTTCTCCTTCTTCTACTTCTTCTGATTCAACCTCCAGACTTCACCTTCTCCATCTCCTTCTTCTGCTTCATCTGATTCACCCTCCAGACTTCACCTTCTCCTTCTCCTTCGTCTACTTCTTCTGATTCACCCTCCAGACTACACCTTCTCCTTCTCCTTCTTCTACTTCTTCTGATTCACCCTCCAGACTTCACCTTCTCCTTCTCCTTCTTCTGTTTCTTTTGATTCACCCTCCAGACTTCACCTTCTCCTTCTCCTTCTTCTACTACTTCTGATTCACCCTCCAGACTTCACCTTCTCCTTCTCCTTCTTCTACTTCTTCTGATTCACCCTCCAGACTTCATCTTCTCCTTCTCCTTCTTCTGCTTCTTCTGATTCACCCTCCAGACTTCACCTTCTCCTTCTCCTTCTTCTGCTTCTTCTGATTCACCCTCCAGACTTCACCTTCTCCTTCTCCTTCTTCTACTTCTTCTGATTCACCCTCCAGACTTCACCTTCTCCTTCTCCTTCTTCTACTTCTTCTGATTCACCCTCCAGTCTTCACCTTCTCCTTCTCCTTCTTCTGTTTCTTCTGCTTTACCCTCCAGACTTCACCTTCTCCTTCTCTTTCTTCTGCTTCTTCTGATTCACCCTCCAGACTTCACCTTCTCCTTCTCCTTCTTCTGATTCTTCTGATTCACCCTCCAGACTTCACCTTCTCCTTCTCCTTCTTCTGCTTCTTCTGATTCACCCTCCTGACTTCACCTTCTCCTTCTCCTTCTTCTACTTCTTCTGATTCACCCTCCAGACTTCACCTTCTCCTTCTCCTTATTCTGCTTCTTCTGATTCACCCTCCAGACTTCACCTTCTCCTTCTCCTTCTTCTACTTCTTCTGATTCACCCTCCTGACTTCACCTTCTCCTTCTCCATCTTCTAATTCTTCTGCTTCACCCTCCAGACTTCAACTTCTCCTTCTCCTTCTTCTACTTCTTCTGATTCACCCTCCAGACTTCACCTTCTCCTTCTCCTTCTTCTGCTTCTTCTGATTCACCCTCCAGACTTCACCTTCTCCTTCTCCTTATTCTGCTTCTTCTGATTCACCCTCCAGACTTCACCTTCTCCTTCTCCTTCTTCTGCTTCTTCTGATTCACCCTGCAGACTTCACCTTCTCCTTCTCCTTCTTCTGCTTCTTCTGATTCACCCTCCAGACTTCACCTTCTCCTTCTCCTTCTTCTGCTTCTTCTGATTCACCCTCCAGACTTCACCTTCTCCTTCTCCTTCTTCTACTTCTTCTGATTCACCCTCCAGACTTCATCTTCTCCTTCTCCTTCTTCTGCTTCTTCTGATTCACCCTCCAGACTTCACCTTCTCCTTCTCCTTCTTCTGCTTCTTCTGATTCACCCTCCAGACTTCACCTTCTCCTTCTCCTTCTTCTACTTCTTCTGATTCACCCTCCAGACTTCACCTTCTCCTTCTCCTTCTTCTACTTCTTCTGATTCACCCTCCAGTCTTCACCTTCTCCTTCTCCTTCTTCTGTTTCTTCTGCTTTACCCTCCAGACTTCACCTTCTCCTTCTCTTTCTTCTGCTTCTTCTGATTCACCCTCCAGACTTCACCTTCTCCTTCTCCTTCTTCTGATTCTTCTGATTCACCCTCCAGACTTCACCTTCTCCTTCTCCTTCTTCTGCTTCTTCTGATTCACCCTCCTGACTTCACCTTCTCCTTCTCCTTCTTCTACTTCTTCTGATTCACCCTCCAGACTTCACCTTCTCCTTCTCCTTATTCTGCTTCTTCTGATTCACCCTCCAGACTTCACCTTCTCCTTCTCCTTCTTCTACTTCTTCTGATTCACCCTCCTGACTTCACCTTCTCCTTCTCCATCTTCTAATTCTTCTGCTTCACCCTCCAGACTTCAACTTCTCCTTCTCCTTCTTCTACTTCTTCTGATTCACCCTCCAGACTTCACCTTCTCCTTCTCCTTCTTCTGCTTCTTCTGATTCACCCTCCAGACTTCACCTTCTCCTTCTCCTTATTCTGCTTCTTCTGATTCACCCTCCAGACTTCACCTTCTCCTTCTCCTTCTTCTGCTTCTTCTGATTCACCCTGCAGACTTCACCTTCTCCTTCTCCTTCTTCTGCTTCTTCTGATTCACCCTCCAGACTTCACCTTCTCCTTCTCCTTCTTCTGCTTCTTCTGATTCACCCTCCAGACTTCACCTTCTCCTTCTCCTTCTTCTACTTCTTCTGATTCACCCTCCAGACTTCACCTTCTCCTTCTCTTTCTTCTGCTTCTTCTGATTCACCCTCCAGACTTCACCTTCTCCTTCTCCTTCTTCTGATTCTTCTGATTCACCCTCCAGACTTCACCTTCTCCTTCTCCTTCTTCTGCTTCTTCTGATTCACCCTCCTGACTTCACCTTCTCCTTCTCCTTATTCTACTTCTTCTGATTCACCATCCTGACTTCACCTTCTCCTTCTCCTTCTTCTACTTCTTCTGCTTCACCCTCCAGACTTCACCTTCTCCTTCTCCTTCTTCTACTTCTTCTGATTCACCCTCCAGACTTGACCTTCTCCTTTTCCTTCTTCTACTTCTTCTGATTCACCCTCCAGACTTCACCTTCTCCTTCTCCTTCTTCTGCTTCTTCTGCTTCACCGTCCTGACTGCACCTTCTCCTTCTCCTTCTTCTACTTATTCTGCTTCATCCCCCTGACATCACCTGCTCCTTCTCCTTCTTCTGCTTCTTCTGATTCACCCTCCTAACTTCACCTTCTCCTTCTCCTTCTTCTGCTTCTTCTGATTCACCCTCCTGACTTCACCTTCTCCTTCTCCTTCTTCTGCTTCCTCTGATTCACCCTCCAGACTTCACCTTCTCCTTCTCCTTCTTCTGCTTCTTCTGATTCACCCTCCAGACTTCACCTTCTCCTTCTGCTTCTTCTGCTTCTTCTGATTCACCCTCCAGACTACACCTTCTCCTTCTCCTTCTTCTACTTCTTCTGATTCACCCTCCAGACTTCACCTTCTCCTTCTCCTTCTTCTGTTTCTTCTGATTCACCCTCCAGACTTCACCTTCTCCTTCTCCTTCTTCTGCTTCTTCTGATTCACCCTCCAGACTTCACCTTCTCCTTCTCCTTCTTCTGCTTCTTCTGATTCACCCTCCAGACCTCACCTTCTCCTTCTCCTTCTTCTACTTCTTCTGATTCACCCTCCAGACTTCATCTTCTCCTTCTCCTTCTTCTGCTTCTTCTGATTCACCCTCCAGACTTCACCTTCTCCTTCTCCTTCTTCTGCTTCTTCTGATTCACCCTCCAGACTTCACCTTCTCCTTCTCCTTCTTCTACTTCTTCTGATTCACCCTCCAGACTTCACCTTCTCCTTCTCCTTCTTCTACTTCTTCTGATTCACCCTCCAGTCTTCACCTTCTCCTTCTCCTTCTTCTGTTTCTTCTCCTTCACCCTCCAGACTTCACCTTCTCCTTCTCTTTCTTCTGCTTCTTCTGATTCACCCTCCAGACTTCACCTTCTCCTTCTCCTTCTTCTGATTCTTCTGATTCACCCTACAGACTTCACCTTCTCCTTCTCCTTCTTCTGCTTCATCTGATTCACCCTCCTGATTTCACCTTCTCCTTCTCCTTCTTCTACTTCTTCTGATTCACCCTCCTGACTTCACCTTCTCCTTCTCCTTCTTCTGCTTCACCCTCCAGACTTCACCTTCTCCTTCTCCTTCTTCTACTTCTTCTGATTCACCCTCCAGACTTCACCTTCTCCTTCTCCTTCTTCTGCTTCTTCTGATTCACCCTCCAGACTTCACCTTCTCCTTCTCCTTATTTTGCTTCTTCTCATTCACCCTCCAGACTTCACCTTCTCCTTCTCCTTCTTCTGCTTCTTCTGATTCACCCTCCAGACTTCACCTTCTCCTTCTACTTCTTCTGCTTCTTCTGATTCACCCTCCAGACTTCACCTTCTCCTTCTCCTTCCTCTGCTTCTTCTGATTCATCCTCCAGACTTCACCTTCTCCTTCTCCTTCTTCTGCTTCTTCTGATTCACCCTCCAGACTTCACCTTCTCCTTCTCCTTATTCTGCTTCTTCTGATTCACCCTCCAGACTTCACCTTCTCCTTCTCCTTCTTCTGCTTCTTCTGATTCACCCTGCAGACTTCACCTTCTCCTTCTCCTTCTTCTGCTTCTTCTGATTCACCCTCCAGACTTCACCTTCTCCTTCACCTTCTTCTGCTTCTTCTGATTCACCCTCCAGACTTCACCTTCTCCTTCTCCTTCTTCTACTTCTTCTGATTCACCCTCCAGACTTCACCTTCTCCTTCTCTTTCTTCTGCTTCTTCTGATTCACCCTCCAGACTTCACCTTCTCCTTCTCCTTCTTCTGATTCTTCTGATTCACCCTCCAGACTTCACCTTCTCCTTCTCCTTCTTCTGCTTCTTCTGATTCACCCTCCTGACTTCACCTTCTCCTTCTCCTTCTTCTACTTCTTCTGATTCACCATCCTGACTTCACCTTCTCCTTCTCCTTCTTCTACTTCTTCTGCTTCACCCTCCAGACTTCACCTTCTCCTTCTCCTTCTTCTACTTCTTCTGATTCACCCTCCAGACTTGACCTTCTCCTTTTCCTTCTTCTACTTCTTCTGATTCACCCTCCAGACTTCACCTTCTCCTTCTCCTTCTTCTGCTTCTTCTGCTTCACCGTCCTGACTTCACCTTCTCCTTCTGCTTCTTCTACTTATTCTGCTTCATCCCCCTGACATCACCTGCTCCTTCTCCTTCTTCTGCTTCTTCTGATTCACCCTCCTAACTTCACCTTCTCCTTCTCCTTCTTCTGCTTCTTCTGATTCACCCTCCTGACTTCACCTTCTCCTTCTCCTTCTTCTGCTTCTTCTGATTCACCCTCCAGACTTCACCTTCTCCTTCTCCTTTTTCTGCTTCTTCTGATTCACCCTCCAGACTTCACCTTCTCCTTCTCCTTCTTCTGCTTCTTCTGATTCACCCTCCAGACTACACCTTCTCCTTCTCCTTCTTCTACTTCTTCTGATTCACCCTCCAGACTTCACCTTCTCCTTCTCCTTATTCTGTTTCTTCTGATTCACCCTCCAGACTTCACCTTCTCCTTCTCCTTCTTCTGCTTCTTCTGATTCACCCTGCAGACTTCACCTTCTCCTTCTCCTTCTTCTGCTTCTTCTGATTCACCCTCCAGACTTCACCTTCTCCTTCTCCTTCTTCTGCTTCTTCTGATTCACCCTCCAGACTTCACCTTCTCCTTCTCCTTCTTCTACTTCTTCTGATTCACCCTCCAGACTTCACCTTCTCCTTCTCTTTCTTCTGCTTCTTCTGATTCACCCTCCAGACTTCACCTTCTCCTTCTCCTTCTTCTGATTCTTCTGATTCACCCTCCAGACTTCACTTTCTCCTTCTCCTTCTTCTGCTTCTTCTGATTCACCCTCCTGACTTCACCTTCTCCTTCTCCTTCTTCTACTTCTTCTGATTCACCATCCTGACTTCACCTTCTACTTCTCCTTCTTCTACTTCTTCTGCTTCACCCTCCAGACTTCACCTTCTCCTTCTCCTTATTCTACTTCTTCTGATTCACCCTCCAGACTTGACCTTCTCCTTTTCCTTCTTCTACTTCTTCTGATTCACCCTCCAGACTTCACCTTCTCCTTCTCCTTCTTCTGCTTCTTCTGCTTCACCGTCCTGACTTCACCTTCTCCTTCTCCTTCTTCTACTTATTCTGCTTCATCCCCCTGACATCACCTGCTCCTTCTCCTTCTTCTGCTTCTTCTGATTCACCCTCCTAACTTCACCTTCTCCTTCTCCTTCTTCTGCTTCTTCTGATTCACCCTCCTGACTTCACCTTCTCCTTCTCCTTCTTCTGCTTCTTCTGATTCACCCTCCAGACTTCACCTTCTCCTTCTCCTTCTTCTGCTTCTTCTGATTCACCCTCCAGACTTCACCTTCTCCTTCTCCTTCTTCTGCTTCTTCTGATTCACCCTCCAGACTACACCTTCTCCTTCTCCTTCTTCTACTTCTTCTGATTCACCCTCCAGACTTCACCTTCTCCTTCTCCTTCTTCTGTTTCTTCTGATTCACCCTCCAGACTTCACCATCTCCTTCTCCTTCTTCTGCTTCTTCTGATTCACCCTCCAGACTTCACCTTCTCCTTCTCCTTCTTCTGGTTCTTCTGATTCACCCTCCAGACCTCACCTTCTCCTTCTCCTTCTTCTGCTTCTTCTGATTCAACCTCCAGACTTCACCTTCTCCTTCTCCTTCTTCTGCTTCTTCTGATTCACCATCCTGACTTCACCTTCTCCTTCTCCTTCTTCTACTTCTTCTGCTTCACCCTCCAGACTTCACCTTCTCCTTCTCCTTCTTCTACTTCTTCTGATTCACCCTCCAGACTTGACCTTCTCCTTTTCCTTCTTCTACTTCTTCTGATTCACCCTCCAGACTTCACCTTCTCCTTCTCCTTCTTCTGCTTCTTCTGCTTCACCGTCCTGACTGCACCTTCTCCTTCTCCTTCTTCTACTTATTCTGCTTCATCCCCCTGACATCACCTGCTCCTTCTCCTTCTTCTGCTTCTTCTGATTCACCCTCCTAACTTCACCTTCTCCTTCTCCTTCTTCTGCTTCTTCTGATTCACCCTCCTGACTTCACCTTCTCCTTCTCCTTCTTCTGCTTCCTCTGATTCACCCTCCAGACTTCACCTTCTCCTTCTCCTTCTTCTGCTTCTTCTGATTCACCCTCCAGACTTCACCTTCTCCTTCTCCTTCTACTGCTTCTTCTGATTCACCCTCCAGACTACACCTTCTCCTTCTCCTTCTTCTACTTCTTCTGATTCACCCTCCAGACTTCACCTTCTCCTTCTCCTTCTTCTGTTTCTTCTGATTCACCCTCCAGACTTCACCTTCTCCTTCTCCTTCTTCTGCTTCTTCTGATTCACCCTCCAGACTTCACCTTCTCCTTCTCCTTCTTCTGCTTCTTCTGATTCACCCTCCAGACCTCACCTTCTCCTTCTCCTTCTTCCAATTCTTCTGATTCACCCTCCTGACTTCATCTTCTCCTTCTCCTTCTTCTGCTTCTTCTGATTCACCCTCCAGACTTCACCTTCTCCTTCTCCTTCTTCTGCTTCTTCTGATTCACCCTCCAGACTTCACCTTCTCCTTCTCCTTCTTCTACGTCTTCTGATTCACCCTCCAGACTTCACCTTCTCCTTCTCCTTCTTCTACTCCTTCTGATTCACCCTCCAGTCTTCACCTTCTCCTTCTCCTTCTTCTGTTTCTTCTCCTTCACCCTCCAGACTTCACCTTCTCCTTCTCTTTCTTCTGCTTCTTCTGATTCACCCTCCAGACTTCACCTTCTCCTTCTCCTTCTTCTGATTCTTCTGATTCACCCTACAGACTTCACCTTCTCCTTCTCCTTCTTCTGCTTCTTCTGATTCACCCTCCTGATTTCACCTTCTCCTTCTCCTTCTTCTACTTCTTCTGATTCACCCTCCTGACTTCACCTTCTCCTTCTCCTTCTTCTGCTTCACCCTCCAGACTTCACCTTCTCCTTCTCCTTCTTCTACTTCTTCTGATTCACCCTCCAGACTTCACCTTCTCCTTCTCCTTCTTCTGCTTCTTCTGATTCACCCTCCAGACTTCACCTTCTCCTTCTCCTTATTCTGCTTCTTCTCATTCACCCTCCAGACTTCACCTTCTCCTTCTCCTTCTTCTGCTTCTTCTGATTCACCCTCCAGACTTCACCTTCTCCTTCTACTTCTTCTGCTTCTTCTGATTCACCCTCCAGACTTCACCTTCTCCTTCTCCTTCCTCTGCTTCTTCTGATTCATCCTCCAGACTTCACCTTCTCCTTCTCCTTCTTCTGCTTCTTCTGATTCACCCTCCAGACTTCACCTTCTCCTTCTCCTTATTCTGCTTCTTCTGATTCACCCTCCAGACTTCACCTTCTCCTTCTCCTTCTTCTGCTTCTTCTGATTCACCCTCCAGACTTCACCTTCTCCTTCTCCTTCTTCTGCTTCTTCTGATTCACCCTCCAGACTACACCTTCTCCTTCTCCTTCTTCTACTTCTTCTGATTCACCCTCCAGACTTCACCTTCTCCTTCTCCTTCTTCTGTTTCTTCTGATTCACCCTCCAGACTTCACCATCTCCTTCTCCTTCTTCTGCTTCTTCTGATTCACCCTCCAGACTTCACCTTCTCCTTCTCCTTCTTCTGGTTCTTCTGATTCACCCTCCAGACCTCACCTTCTCCTTCTCCTTCTTCTGCTTCTTCTGATTCAACCTCCAGACTTCACCTTCTCCTTCTCCTTCTTCTGCTTCTTCTGATTCACCATCCTGACTTCACCTTCTCCTTCTCCTTCTTCTACTTCTTCTGCTTCACCCTCCAGACTTCACCTTCTCCTTCTCCTTCTTCTACTTCTTCTGATTCACCCTCCAGACTTGACCTTCTCCTTTTCCTTCTTCTACTTCTTCTGATTCACCCTCCAGACTTCACCTTCTCCTTCTCCTTCTTCTGCTTCTTCTGCTTCACCGTCCTGACTGCACCTTCTCCTTCTCCTTCTTCTACTTATTCTGCTTCATCCCCCTGACATCACCTGCTCCTTCTCCTTCTTCTGCTTCTTCTGATTCACCCTCCTAACTTCACCTTCTCCTTCTCCTTCTTCTGCTTCTTCTGATTCACCCTCCTGACTTCACCTTCTCCTTCTCCTTCTTCTGCTTCCTCTGATTCACCCTCCAGACTTCACCTTCTCCTTCTCCTTCTTCTGCTTCTTCTGATTCACCCTCCAGACTTCACCTTCTCCTTCTCCTTCTACTGCTTCTTCTGATTCACCCTCCAGACTACACCTTCTCCTTCTCCTTCTTCTACTTCTTCTGATTCACCCTCCAGACTTCACCTTCTCCTTCTCCTTCTTCTGTTTCTTCTGATTCACCCTCCAGACTTCACCTTCTCCTTCTCCTTCTTCTGCTTCTTCTGATTCACCCTCCAGACTTCACCTTCTCCTTCTCCTTCTTCTGCTTCTTCTGATTCACCCTCCAGACCTCACCTTCTCCTTCTCCTTCTTCCAATTCTTCTGATTCACCCTCCTGACTTCATCTTCTCCTTCTCCTTCTTCTGCTTCTTCTGATTCACCCTCCAGACTTCACCTTCTCCTTCTCCTTCTTCTGCTTCTTCTGATTCACCCTCCAGACTTCACCTTCTCCTTCTCCTTCTTCTACGTCTTCTGATTCACCCTCCAGACTTCACCTTCTCCTTCTCCTTCTTCTACTCCTTCTGATTCACCCTCCAGTCTTCACCTTCTCCTTCTCCTTCTTCTGTTTCTTCTCCTTCACCCTCCAGACTTCACCTTCTCCTTCTCTTTCTTCTGCTTCTTCTGATTCACCCTCCAGACTTCACCTTCTCCTTCTCCTTCTTCTGATTCTTCTGATTCACCCTACAGACTTCACCTTCTCCTTCTCCTTCTTCTGCTTCTTCTGATTCACCCTCCTGATTTCACCTTCTCCTTCTCCTTCTTCTACTTCTTCTGATTCACCCTCCTGACTTCACCTTCTCCTTCTCCTTCTTCTGCTTCACCCTCCAGACTTCACCTTCTCCTTCTCCTTCTTCTACTTCTTCTGATTCACCCTCCAGACTTCACCTTCTCCTTCTCCTTCTTCTGCTTCTTCTGATTCACCCTCCAGACTTCACCTTCTCCTTCTCCTTATTCTGCTTCTTCTCATTCACCCTCCAGACTTCACCTTCTCCTTCTCCTTCTTCTGCTTCTTCTGATTCACCCTCCAGACTTCACCTTCTCCTTCTACTTCTTCTGCTTCTTCTGATTCACCCTCCAGACTTCACCTTCTCCTTCTCCTTCCTCTGCTTCTTCTGATTCATCCTCCAGACTTCACCTTCTCCTTCTCCTTCTTCTGCTTCTTCTGATTCACCCTCCAGACTTCACCTTCTCCTTCTCCTTATTCTGCTTCTTCTGATTCACCCTCCAGACTTCACCTTCTCCTTCTCCTTCTTCTGCTTCTTCTGATTCACCCTGCAGACTTCACCTTCTCCTTCTCCTTCTTCTGCTTCTTCTGATTCACCCTCCAGACTTCACCTTCTCCTTCACCTTCTTCTGCTTCTTCTGATTCACCCTCCAGACTTCACCTTCTCCTTCTCCTTCTTCTACTTCTTCTGATTCACCCTCCAGACTTCACCTTCTCCTTCTCTTTCTTCTGCTTCTTCTGATTCACCCTCCAGACTTCACCTTCTCCTTCTCCTTCTTCTGATTCTTCTGATTCACCCTCCAGACTTCACCTTCTCCTTCTCCTTCTTCTGCTTCTTCTGATTCACCCTCCTGACTTCACCTTCTCCTTCTCCTTCTTCTACTTCTTCTGATTCACCATCCTGACTTCACCTTCTCCTTCTCCTTCTTCTACTTCTTCTGCTTCACCCTCCAGACTTCACCTTCTCCTTCTCCTTCTTCTACTTCTTCTGATTCACCCTCCAGACTTGACCTTCTCCTTTTCCTTCTTCTACTTCTTCTGATTCACCCTCCAGACTTCACCTTCTCCTTCTCCTTCTTCTGCTTCTTCTGCTTCACCGTCCTGACTTCACCTTCTCCTTCTGCTTCTTCTACTTATTCTGCTTCATTCCCCTTACATCACCTGCTCCTTCTCCTTCTTCTGCTTCTTCTGATTCACCCTCCTAACTTCACCTTCTCCTTCTCCTTCTTCTGCTTCTTCTGATTCACCCTCCTGACTTCACCTTCTCCTTCTCCTTCTTCTGCTTCTTCTGATTCACCCTCCAGACTTCACCTTCTCCTTCTCCTTCTTCTGCTTCTTCTGATTCACCCTCCAGACTTCACCTTCTCCTTCTCCTTCTTCTGCTTCTTCTGATTCACCCTCCAGACTACACCTTCTCCTTCTCCTTCTTCTACTTCTTCTGATTCACCCTCCAGACTTCACCTTCTCCTTCTCCTTCTTCTGCTTCTTCTGATTCACCCTCCAGACTTCACCTTCTCCTTCTCCTTCTTCTGCTTCTTCTGATTCACCCTGCAGACTTCACCTTCTCCTTCTCCTTCTTCTGCTTCTTCTGATTCACCCTCCAGACTTCACCTTCTCCTTCTCCTTCTTCTGCTTCTTCTGATTCACCCTCCAGACTTCACCTTTTCCTTCTCCTTCTTCTACTTCTTCTGATTCACCCTCCAGACTTCACCTTCTCCTTCTCTTTCTTCTGCTTCTTCTGATTCACCCTCCAGACTTCACCTTCTCCTTCTCCTTCTTCTGATTCTTCTGATTCACCCTCCAGACTTCACTTTCTCCTTCTCCTTCTTCTGCTTCTTCTGATTCACCCTCCTGACTTCACCTTCTCCTTCTCCTTCTTCTACTTCTTCTGATTCACCATCCTGACTTCACCTTCTACTTCTCCTTCTTCTACTTCTTCTGCTTCACCCTCCAGACTTCACCTTCTCCTTCTCCTTCTTCTACTTCTTCTGATTCACCCTCCAGACTTGACCTTCTCCTTTTCCTTCTTCTACTTCTTCTGATTCACCCTCCAGACTTCACCTTCTCCTTCTCCTTCTTCTGCTTCTTCTGCTTCACCGTCCTGACTTCACCTTCTCCTTCTCCTTCTTCTACTTATTCTGCTTCATCCCCCTGACATCACCTGCTCCTTCTCCTTCTTCTGCTTCTTCTGATTCACCCTCCTAACTTCACCTTCTCCTTCTCCTTCTTCTGCTTCTTCTGATTCACCCTCCTGACTTCACCTTCTCCTTCTCCTTCTTCTGCTTCTTCTGATTCACCCTCCAGACTTCACCTTCTCCTTCTCCTTCTTCTGCTTCTTCTGATTCACCCTCCAGACTTCACCTTCTCCTTCTCCTTCTTCTGCTTCTTCTGATTCACCCTCCAGACTACACCTTCTCCTTCTCCTTCTTCTACTTCTTCTGATTCACCCTCCAGACTTCACCTTCTCCTTCTCCTTCTTCTGTTTCTTCTGATTCACCCTCCAGACTTCACCATCTCCTTCTCCTTCTTCTGCTTCTTCTGATTCACCCTCCAGACTTCACCTTCTCCTTCTCCTTCTTCTGCTTCTTCTGATTCACCCTCCAGACCTCACCTTCTCCTTCTCCTTCTTCTGCTTCTTCTGATTCAACCTCCAGACCTCACCTTCTCCTTCTCCTTCTTCTGCTTCTTCTGATTCACCCTCCAGACTTCACCTTCTCCTTCTCCTTCTTCTGCTTCTTCTGATTCACCCTCCAGACTACACCTTCTCCTTCTCCTTCTTCTACTTCTTCTGATTCACCCTCCAGACTTCACCTTCTCCTTCTCCTTCTTCTGTTTCTTCTGATTCACCCTCCAGACTTCACCTTCTCCTTCTTCTGCTTCTTCTGATTCACCCTCCAGACTTCACCTTCTCCTTCTCCTTCTTCTGCTTCTTCTGATTCACCCTCCAGACCTCACCTTCTCCTTCTCCTTCTTCTACTTCTTCTGATTCACCCTCCAGACTTCATCTTCTCCTTCTCCTTCTTCTGCTTCTTCTGATTCACCCTCCAGACTTCACCTTCTCCTTCTCCTTCTTCTGCTTCTTCTGATTCACCCTCCAGACCTCACCTTCTCCTTCTCCTTCTTCTACTTCTTCTGATTCACCCTCCAGACTTCATCTTCTCCTTCTCCTTCTTCTGCTTCTTCTGATTCACCCTCCAGACTTCACCTTCTCCTTCTCCTTCTTCTGCTTCTTCTGATTCACCCTCCAGACTTCACCTTCTCCTTCTCCTTCTTCTACTTCTTCTGATTCACCCTCCAGACTTCACCTTCTCCTTCTCCTTCTTCTACTTCTTCTGATTCACCCTCCAGTCTTCAACTTCTCCTTCTCCTTCTTCTGTTTCTTCTCCTTCACCCTCCAGACTTCACCTTCTCCTTCTCCTTCTTCTACTTCTTCTGATTCACCCTCCAGACTTCACCTTCTCCTTCTCTTTCTTCTGCTTCTTCTGATTCACCCTCCAGACTTCACCTTCTCCTTCTCCTTCTTCTGATTCTTCTGATTCACCCTCCAGACTTCACTTTCTCCTTCTCCTTCTTCTGCTTCTTCTGATTCACCCTCCTGACTTCACCTTCTCCTTCTCCTTCTTCTACTTCTTCTGATTCACCATCCTGACTTCACCTTCTACTTCTCCTTCTTCTACTTCTTCTGCTTCACCCTCCAGACTTCACCTTCTCCTTCTCCTTCTTCTACTTCTTCTGATTCACCCTCCAGACTTGACCTTCTCCTTTTCCTTCTTCTACTTCTTCTGATTCACCCTCCAGACTTCACCTTCTCCTTCTCCTTCTTCTGCTTCTTCTGCTTCACCGTCCTGACTTCACCTTCTCCTTCTCCTTCTTCTACTTATTCTGCTTCATCCCCCTGACATCACCTGCTCCTTCTCCTTCTTCTGCTTCTTCTGATTCACCCTCCTAACTTCACCTTCTCCTTCTCCTTCTTCTGCTTCTTCTGATTCACCCTCCTGACTTCACCTTCTCCTTCTCCTTCTTCTGCTTCTTCTGATTCACCCTCCAGACTTCACCTTCTCCTTCTCCTTCTTCTGCTTCTTCTGATTCACCCTCCAGACTTCACCTTCTCCTTCTCCTTCTTCTGCTTCTTCTGATTCACCCTCCAGACTACACCTTCTCCTTCTCCTTCTTCTACTTCTTCTGATTCACCCTCCAGACTTCACCTTCTCCTTCTCCTTCTTCTGTTTCTTCTGATTCACCCTCCAGACTTCACCATCTCCTTCTCCTTCTTCTGCTTCTTCTGATTCACCCTCCAGACTTCACCTTCTCCTTCTCCTTCTTCTGCTTCTTCTGATTCACCCTCCAGACCTCACCTTCTCCTTCTCCTTCTTCTGCTTCTTCTGATTCAACCTCCAGACTTCACCTTCTCCTTCTCCTTCTTCTGCTTCTTCTGATTCACCCTCCAGACTTCACCTTCTCCTTCTCCTTCTTCTGCTTCTTCTGATTCACCCTCCAGACTACACCTTCTCCTTCTCCTTCTTCTACTTCTTCTGATTCACCCTCCAGACTTCACCTTCTCCTTCTCCTTCTTCTGTTTCTTCTGATTCACCCTCCAGACTTCACCTTCTCCTTCTTCTGCTTCTTCTGATTCACCCTCCAGACTTCACCTTCTCCTTCTCCTTCTTCTGCTTCTTCTGATTCACCCTCCAGACCTCACCTTCTCCTTCTCCTTCTTCTACTTCTTCTGATTCACCCTCCAGACTTCATCTTCTCCTTCTCCTTCTTCTGCTTCTTCTGATTCACCCTCCAGACTTCACCTTCTCCTTCTCCTTCTTCTGCTTCTTCTGTTTCACCCTCCAGACCTCACCTTCTCCTTCTCCTTCTTCTACTTCTTCTGATTCACCCTCCAGACTTCATCTTCTCCTTCTCCTTCTTCTGCTTCTTCTGATTCACCCTCCAGACTTCACCTTCTCCTTCTCCTTCTTCTGCTTCTTCTGATTCACCCTCCAGACTTCACCTTCTCCTTCTCCTTCTTCTACTTCTTCTGATTCACCCTCCAGACTTCACCTTCTCCTTCTCCTTCTTCTACTTCTTCTGATTCACCCTCCAGTCTTCACCTTCTCCTTCTCCTTCTTCTGTTTCTTCTCCTTCACCCTCCAGACTTCACCTTCTCCTTCTCTTTCTTCTGCTTCTTCTGATTCACCCTCCAGACTTCACCTTCTCCTTCTCCTTCTTCTGATTCTTCTGATTCACCCTACAGACTTCACCTTCTCCTTCTCCTTCTTCTGCTTTTTCTGATTCACCCTCCTGATTTCACCTTCTCCTTCTCCTTCTTCTACTTCTTCTGATTCACCCTCCTGACTTCACCTTCTCCTTCTCCTTCTTCTGCTTCACCCTCCAGACTTCACCTTCTCCTTCTCCTTCTTCTACTTCTTCTGATTCACCCTCCAGACTTCACCTTCTCCTTCTCCTTCTTCTGCTTCTTCTGATTCACCCTCCAGACTTCACCTTCTCCTTCTCCTTATTCTGCTTCTTCTCATTCACCCTCCAGACTTCACCTTCTCCTTCTCCTTCTTCTGCTTCTTCTGATTCACCCTCCAGACTTCACCTTCTCCTTCTACTTCTTCTGCTTCTTCTGATTCACCCTCCAGACTTCACCTTCTCCTTCTCCTTCCTCTGCTTCTTCTGATTCATCCTCCAGACTTCACCTTCTCCTTCTCCTTCTTCTGCTTCTTCTGATTCATCCTCCAGACTTCACCTTCTCCTTCTCCTTATTCTGCTTCTTCTGATTCACCCTCCAGACTTCACCTTCTCCTTCTCCTTCTTCTGCTTCTTCTGATTCACCCTGCAGACTTCACCTTCTCCTTCTCCTTCTTCTGCTTCTTCTGATTCACCCTCCAGACTTCACCTTCTCCTTCACCGTCTTCTGCTTCTTCTGATTCACCCTCCAGACTTCACCTTCTCCTTCTCCTTCTTCTACTTCTTCTGATTCACCCTCCAGACTTCACCTTCTCCTTCTCTTTCTTCTGCTTCTTCTGATTCACCCTCCAGACTTCACCTTCTCCTTCTCCTTCTTCTGATTCTTCTGATTCACCCTCCAGACTTCACCTTCTCCTTCTCCTTCTTCTGCTTCTTCTGATTCACCCTCCTGACTTCACCTTCTCCTTCTCCTTCTTCTACTTCTTCTGATTCACCATCCTGACTTCACCTTCTCCTTCTCCTTCTTCTACTTCTTCTGCTTCACCCTCCAGACTTCACCTTCTCCTTCTCCTTCTTCTACTTCTTCTGATTCACCCTCCAGACTTGACCTTCTCCTTTTCCTTCTTCTACTTCTTCTGATTCACCCTCCAGACTTCACCTTCTCCTTCTCCTTCTTCTGCTTCTTCTGCTTCACCGTCCTGACTTCACCTTCTCCTTCTGCTTCTTCTACTTATTCTGCTTCATCCCCCTGACATCACCTGCTCCTTCTCCTTCTTCTGCTTCTTCTGATTCACCCTCCTAACTTCACCTTCTCCTTCTCCTTCTTCTGCTTCTTCTGATTCACCCTCCTGACTTCACCTTCTCCTTCTCCTTCTTCTGCTTCTTCTGATTCACCCTCCAGACTTCACCTTCTCCTTCTCCTTCTTCTGCTTCTTCTGATTCACCCTCCAGACTTCACCTTCTCCTTCTCCTTCTTCTGCTTCTTCTGATTCACCCTCCAGACTACACCTTCTCCTTCTCCTTCTTCTACTTCTTCTGATTCACCCTCCAGACTTCACCTTCTCCTTCTCCTTCTTCTGTTTCTTCTGATTCACCCTCCAGACTTCACCTTCTCCTTCTCCTTCTTCTGCTTCTTCTGATTCACCCTGCAGACTTCACCTTCTCCTTCTCCTTCTTCTGCTTCTTCTGATTCACCCTCCAGACTTCACCTTCTCCTTCTCCTTCTTCTGCTTCTTCTGATTCACCCTCCAGACTTCACCTTCTCCTTCTCCTTCTTCTACTTCTTCTGATTCACCCTCCAGACTTCACCTTCTCCTTCTCTTTCTTCTGCTTCTTCTGATTCACCCTCCAGACTTCACCTTCTCCTTCTCCTTCTTCTGATTCTTCTGATTCACCCTCCAGACTTCACTTTCTCCTTCTCCTTCTTCTGCTTCTTCTGATTCACCCTCCTGACTTCACCTTCTCCTTCTCCTTCTTCTACTTCTTCTGATTCACCATCCTGACTTCACCTTCTACTTCTCCTTCTTCTACTTCTTCTGCTTCACCCTCCAGACTTCACCTTCTCCTTCTCCTTCTTCTACTTCTTCTGATTCACCCTCCAGACTTGACCTTCTCCTTTTCCTTCTTCTACTTCTTCTGATTCACCCTCCAGACTTCACCTTCTCCTTCTCCTTCTTCTGCTTCTTCTGCTTCACCGTCCTGACTTCACCTTCTCCTTCTCCTTCTTCTACTTATTCTGCTTCATCCCCCTGACATCACCTGCTCCTTCTCCTTCTTCTGCTTCTTCTGATTCACCCTCCTAACTTCACCTTCTCCTTCTCCTTCTTCTGCTTCTTCTGATTCACCCTCCTGACTTCACCTTCTCCTTCTCCTTCTTCTGCTTCTTCTGATTCACCCTCCAGACTTCACCTTCTCCTTCTCCTTCTTCTGCTTCTTCTGATTCACCCTCCAGACTTCACCTTCTCCTTCTCCTTCTTCTGCTTCTTCTGATTCACCCTCCAGACTACACCTTCTCCTTCTCCTTCTTCTCCTTCTTCTGATTCACCCTCCAGACTTCACCTTCTCCTTCTCCTTCTTCTGTTTCTTCTGATTCACCCTCCAGACTTCACCATCTCCTTCTCCTTCTTCTGCTTCTTCTGATTCACCCTCCAGACTTCACCTTCTCCTTCTCCTTCTTCTGCTTCTTCTGATTCACCCTCCAGACCTCACCTTCTCCTTCTCCTTCTTCTGCTTCTTCTGATTCAACCTCCAGACTTCACCTTCTCCTTCTCCTTCTTCTGCTTCTTCTGATTCACCCTCCAGACTTCACCTTCTCCTTCTCCTTCTTCTGCTTCTTCTGATTCACCCTCCAGACTACACCTTCTCCTTCTCCTTCTTCTACTTCTTCTGATTCACCCTCCAGACTTCACCTTCTCCTTCTCCTTCTTCTGTTTCTTCTGATTCACCCTCCAGACTTCACCTTCTCCTTCTCCTTCTTCTGCTTCTTCTGATTCACCCTCCAGACTTCACCTTCTCCTTCTCCTTCTTCTGCTTCTTCTGATTCACCCTCCAGACCTCACCTTCTCCTTCTCCTTCTTCTACTTCTTCTGATTCACCCTCCAGACTTCATCTTCTCCTTCTCCTTCTTCTGCTTCTTCTGATTCACCCTCCAGACTTCACCTTCTCCTTCTCCTTCTTCTGCTTCTTCTGATTCACCCTCCAGTCTTCACCTTCTCCTTCTCCTTCTTCTACTTCTTCTGATTCACCCTCCAGACTTCACCTTCTCCTTCTCCTTCTTCTACTTCTTCTGATTCACCCTCCAGTCTTCACCTTCTCCTTCTCCTTCTTCTGTTTCTTCTGCTTCACCCTCCAGACTTCACCTTCTCCTTCTCTTTCTTCTGCTTCTTCTGATTCACCCTCCAGACTTCACCTTCTCCTTCTCCTTCTTCTGATTCTTCTGATTCACCCTACAGACTTCACCTTCTCCTTCTCCTTCTTCTGCTTCTTCTGATTCACCCTCCTGATTTCACCTTCTCCTTCTCCTTCTTCTACTTCTTCTGATTCACCCTCCTGACTTCACCTTCTCCTTCTCCTTCTTCTGCTTCACCCTCCAGAATTCACCTTCTCCTTCTCCTTCTTCTACTTCTTCTGATTCACCCTCCAGACTTCACCTTCTCCTTCTCCTTCTTCTGCTTCTTCTGATTCACCCTCCAGACTTCACCTTCTCCTTCTCCTTATTCTGCTTCTTCTCATTCACCCTCCAGACTTCACCTTCTCCTTCTCCTTCTTCTGCTTCTTCTGATTCACCCTCCAGACTTCACCTTCTCCTTCTACTTCTTCTGCTTCTTCTGATTCACCCTCCAGACTTCACCTTCTCCTTCTCCTTCCTCTGCTTCTTCTGATTCACCCTCCAGACTTCACCTTCTCCTTCTCCTTCTTCTACTTCTTCTGATTCACCCTCCAGACTTCACCATCTCCTTCTCTTTCTTCTGCTTCTTCTGATTCACCCTCCAGACTTCACCTTCTCCTTCTCCTTCTTCTGATTCTTCTGATTCACCCTCCAGACTTCACCTTCTCCTTCTCCTTCTTCTGCTTCTTCTGATTCACCCTCCTGACTTCACCTTCTCCTTCTCCTTCTTCTACTTCTTCTGATTCACCCTCCTGACTTCACCTTCTCCTTCTCCTTCTTCTACTTCTTCTGCTTCACCCTCCAGACTTCACCTTCTCCTTCTCCTTCTTCTACTTCTTCTGATTCAACCTCCAGACTTCACCTTCTCCTTCTCCTTCTTCTACTTCTTCTGATTCTCCCTCCAGACTTCACCTTCTCCTTCTCCTTCTTCTACTTCTTCTGATTCACCCTCCAGACTTCACCTTCTCCTTCTCCTTCTTCTGCTTCTTCTGATTCACCCTCCAGACTTCACCTTCTCCTTCTCCTTCTTCTACTTCTTCTGATTCACCCTCCAGACTTCACCTTCTCCATCTCCTTCTTCTGCTTCTTCTGATTCACCCTCCAGACTTCACCTTCTCCATCTCCTTCTTCTGCTTCTTCTGATTCACCCTCCAGACTTCACCTTCTCCTTCTCCTTCTCCTGCTTCTTCTGATTCACCCTCCAGACTTCACCTTCTCCTTCTCCTTCTTCTACTTCTTCTGATTCACCCTCCAGACTTCACCTTCTCCATCTCCTTCTTCTGCTTCTTCTGATTCACCCTCCAGACTACACCTTCTCCTTCTCCTTCTTCTACTTCTTCTGATTCACCCTCCAGACTTCACCTTCTCCTTCTCCTTCTTCTGTTTCTTCTGATACACCGTCCAGACTTCACCTTCTCCTTCTCCTTCTTCTACTACTTCTGATTCACCCTCCAGACTTCACCTTCTCCTTCTCCTTCTTCTACTTCTTCTGATTCACCCTCCAGACTTCATCTTCTCCTTCTCCTTCTTCTGCTTCTTCTGATTCACCCTCCAGACTTCACCTTCTCCTTCTCCTTCTTCTGCTTCTTCTGATTCACCCTCCAGACTTCACCTTCTCCTTCTCCTTCTTCTACTTCTTCTGATACACCCTCCAGACTTCACCTTCTCCTTCTTCCACTTCTTCTGATTCACCCTCCAGTCTTCACCTTCTCCTTCTCCTTCTTCTGTTTCTTCTGCTTCACCCTCCAGACTTCACCTTCTCCTTCTCTTTCTTCTGCTTCTTCTGATTCACCCTCCAGACTTCACCTTCTCCTTCTCCTTCTTCTGATTCTTCTGATTCACCCTCCAGACTTCACCTTCTCCTTCTCCTTCTTCTGCTTCTTCTGATTCACCCTCCTGACTTCACCTTCTCCTTCTCCTTCTTCTACTTCTTCTGATTCACCCTCCTGACTTCACCTTCTCCTTCTCCTTCTTCTACTTCTTCTGCTTCACCCTCCAGACTTCACCTTCTCCTTCTCCTTCTTCTACTTCTTCTGATTCACCCTCCAGACTACATCTTCTCCTTCTCCTTCTTCTGCTCCTTCTGATTCACCCTCCAGACTTCACCTTCTCCTTCTCCTTATTCTGCTTCTTCTGATTCACCCTCCAGACTTCACCTTCTCCTTCTCCTTATTCTGCTTCTTCTGATTCACCCTCCAGACTTCACCTTCTCCTTCTCCTTCTTCTGCTTCTTCTGATTCACCCTCCTGACTTCACCTTCTCCTTCTCCTTCTTCTGCGTCTTCTGATTCACCCTCCTGACTTCACCTTCTCCTTCTCCTTCTTCTACTTCTTCTGCTTCACCCTCCAGACTTCACCTTCTCCTTCTCCTTCTTCTACTTCTTCTGATTCACCCTCCAGACTTCACCTTCTCCTTCTCCTTCTTCTGCTTCTTCTGATTCACCCTCCATACTTCACCTTCACTTCTCCTTATTCTGCTTCTTCTGATTCACCCTCCAGACTTCAACTTCTCCTTCTCCTTCTTCTGCTTCTTCTGATTCACCCTCCAGACTTCACCTTCTCCTTCTCCTTCTTCTGCTTCTTCTGATTCACCCTCCAGACTTCACCTTCTCCTTCTCCTTCTTCTGCTTCTTCTGATTCACCCTCCAGACTTCACCTTCTCCTTCTCCCTCTTCTACTTCTTCTGATTCACCCTCCAGACTTCACCTTCTCCTTCTCTTTCTTCTGCTTCTTCTGATTCAACCTCCAGACTTCACCTTCTCCTTCTCCTTCTTCTACTTCTTCTGATTCACCCTCCAGACTTCATCTTCTCCTTCTCCTTCTTCTGCTTCTTCTGACTCACCCTCCAGACTTCACCTTCTCCTTCTCCTTCTTCTGCTTCTTCTGATTCACCCTCCAGACTTCACCTTCTCCTTCTCCTTCTTCTACTTCTTCTGATTCACCCTCCAAACTTCACCTTCTCCTTCTCCTTCTTCCACTTCTTCTGATTCACCCTCCAGTCTTCACCTTCTCCTTCTCCTTCTTCTGTTTCTTTTGCTTCACCCTTTGACTTCACCTTCTCCTTCTCTTTCTTCTGCTTCTTCTGATTCACCCTCCAGACTTCACCTTCTCCTTCTCCTTCTTCTGATTCTTCTGATTCACCCTCCAGACTTCACCTTCTCCTTCTCCTTCTTCGGCTTCTTCTGATTCACCCTCCTGACTTCACCTTCTCCTTCTCCTTCTTCTACTTCTTCTGATTCACCCTCCTGACTTCACCTTCTCCTTCTCCTTCTTCTACTTCTTCTGCTTCACCCTCCAGACTTCACCTTCTCCTTCTCCTTCTTCTACTTCTTCTGATTCACCCTCCAGACTTCATCTTCTCCTTCTCCTTCTTCTGCTTCTTCTGATTCACCCTCCAGACTTCACCTTCTCCTTCTCCTTATTCTGCTTCTTCTGATTCACCCTCCAGACTTCACCTTCTCCTTCTCCTTATTCTGCTTCTTCTGATTCACCCTCCAGACTTCACCTTCTCCTTCTCCTGCTTCTGCTTCTTCTGATTCACCCTCCTGACTTCACCTTCTCCTTCTCCTTCTTCTACTTCTTCTGATTCACCCTCCTGACTTCACCTTCTCCTTCTCCTTCTTCTACTTCTTCTGCTTCACCCTCCAGACTTCACCTTCTCCTTCTCCTTCTTCTAGTTCTTCTGATTCACCCTCCAGACTTCACCTTCTCCTTCTCCTTCTTCTGCTTCTTCTGATTCACCCTCCATACTTCACCTTCACTTCTCCTTATTCTGCTTCTTCTGATTCACCCTCCAGGCTTCAACTTCTCCTTCGCCTTCTTCTACTTCTTCTGATTCACCCTCCAGACTTCACCTTCTCCTTCTCCTTCTTCTGCTTCTTCTGATTCACCCTCCAGACTTCACCTTATCCTTCTCCTTCTTCTGCTTCTTCTGATTCACCCTCCAGACTTCACCTTCTCCTTCTCCTTCTTCTACTTCTTCTGATTCACTCTCCAGACTTCACCTTCTCCTTCTCTTTCTTCTGCTTCTTCTGATTCACCCTCCAGATTTCATCTTCTCCTTCTCCTTCTTCTGCTTCTTCTGATTCACCCTCCAGACTTCACCTTCTCCTTCTCCTTCTTCTGCTTCTTCTGATTCACCCTCCAGACTTCACCTTCTCCTTCTCCTTCTTCTGCTTCTTCTGTTTCACCCTCCAGACTTCACCTTCTCCTTCTCCTTCTTCTACTTCTTCTGATTCACCCTCCAGACCTCACCTTCTCCTTCTCCTTCTTCTACTTCTTCTGCTTCACCCTCCAGACTTCACCTTCCCCTTCTCCTTCTTCTACTTCTTCTGATTCACCCTCCAGACTTGACCTTCTCCTTCTCCTTCTTCTACTTCTTCTGATTCACCCTCCAGACTTCACCTTCTCCTTCTCCTTCTTCTGCTTCTTCTGCTTCACCGTCCTGACTTCACCTTCTCCTTCTCCTTCTTCTACTTCTTCTGCTTCATCCCCCTGACATCATCTGCTCCTTCTCCTTCTTCTGATTCACCCTCCTAACTTCACCTTCTCCTTCTCCTTCTTCTGCTTCTTCTGATTCACCCTCCTGACTTCACCTTCTCCTTCTCCTTCTTCTTCTTCTTCAGATTCACCCTCCAGACTTCACCTTCTCCTTCTCTTTCTTCTGCTTCTTCTGATTCACCCTCCAGACTTCACCTTCTCCTTCTCCTTCTTCTGATTCTTCTGATTCACCCTCCAGACTTCACCTTCTCCTTCTCCTTCTTCTGCTTCTTCTGATTCACCCTCCTGACTTCACCTTCTCCTTCTTCTTCTTCTACTTCTTCTGATTCACCCTCCTGACTTCACCTTCTCCTTCTCCTTCTTCTACTTCTTCTGCTTCACCCTCCAGACTTCACCTTCTCCTTCTCCTTCTTCTACTTCTTCTGATTCACCCTCCAGACTTGACCTTCTCCTTCTCCTTCTTCTACTTATTCTGATTCACCCTCCAGACTTCACCTTCTCCTTCTCCTTCTTCTGCTTCTTCTGCTTCACCGTCCTGACTTCACCTTCTCCTTCTCCTTCTTCTACTTCTTCTGCTTCATCCCGCTGACATCACCTGCTCCTTCTCCTTCTTCTGCTTCTTCTGATTCACCCTCCTAACTTCACCTTCTACTTCTCCTTCTTCTGCTTCTTCTGATTCACCCTCCTGACTTCACCTTCTCCTTCTCCTTCTTCTGCTTCTTCTGATTCACCCTCCAGACTTCACCTTCTCCTTCTCCTTCTTCTGCTTCTTCTGATTCACCCTCCAGACTTCACCTTCTCCTTCTCCTTCTTCTGATTCTTCTGATTCACCCTCCAGACTTCACCTTCTCCTTCTCCTTCTTCTGCTTCTTCTGATTCACCCTCCTGACTTCAACTTCTCCTTCTCCTTCTCCTTCTTCTACTTCTTCTGATTCACCCTCCTGACTTCACCTTCTCCTTCTTCTACTTCTTCTGCTTCACCCTCCAGACTTCACCTTCTCCTTCTCCTTCTTCTGCTTCTTCTGATTCACCCTCCAGACTCCTCCTTCTCCTTCTCCTTCTTCTGCTTCTTCTGATTCACCCTCCAGACTTCAACTTCTCCTTCTCCTTCTTCTGCTTCTTCTGATTCACCCTCCAGACTTCACCTTCTCCTTCTCCTACTTCTTCTGATTCACCCTCCAGACTTCACCTTCTCCTTCTCCTTCTTCTGCTTCTTCTGATTCACCCTCCAGACTTCTCCTTCTTCTCCTTCGTCTACTTCTTCTGATTCACCCTCCAGACTACACCTTCTCCTTCTCCTTCTTCTACTTCTTCTGATTCACCCTCCAGACTTCACCTTCTCCTTCTCCTTCTTCTGTTTCATCTGATTCACCGTCCAGACTTCACTTTCTCCTTCTCCTTCTTCTACTACTTCTGATTCACCCTCCAGACTTCACCTTCTCCTTCTCCTTCTTCTACTTCTTCTGATTCACCCTCCAGACTTCATCTTCTCCTTCTCCTTCTTCTGCTTCTTCTGATTCACCCTCCAGACTTCACCTTCTCCTTCTCCTTCTTCTGCTTCTTCTGATTCACCCTCCAGACTTCACCTTCTCCTTCTCCTTCTTCTGCTTCTTCTGATTCACCCTCCAGACTTCACCTTCTCCTTCTCCTTCTTCTGCTTCTTCTGTTTCACCCTCCAGACTTCACCTTCTCCTTCTCCTTCTTCTACTTCTTCTGATTCACCCTCCAGACCTCAGCTTCTCCTTCTCCTTCTTCTACTTCTTCTGATTCACCCTCCAGATTTCATCTTCTCCTTCTCCTTCTTCTGCTTCTTCTGATTCACCCTCCAGACTTCACCTTCTCCTTCTCCTTCTTCTGCTTCTTCTGATTCACCCTCCTGACTTCACCTTCTCCTTCTCCTTCTTCTACTTCTTCTGATTCACCCTCCTGACTTCACCTTCTCCTTCTCCTTCTTCTACTTCTTCTGCTTCACCCTCCAGACTTCACCTTCTCCTTCTCCTTCTTCTACTTCTTCTGATTCACCCTCCAGACTTGACCTTCTCCTTCTCCTTCTTCTACTTCTTCTGATTCACCCTCCAGACTTCACCTTCTCCTTCTCCTTCTTCTGCTTCTTCTGCTTCACCGTCCTGACTTCACCTTCTCCTTCTCCTTCTTCTACTTCTTCTGCTTCATCCCCCTGACATCACCTGCTCCTTCTCCTTCTTCTGATTCACCCTCCTAACTTCACCTTCTCCTTCTCCTTCTTCTGCTTCTTCTGATTCACCCTCCTGTCTTCACCTTCTCCTTCTCCTTCTTCTGCTTCTTCAGATTCACCCTCCAGACTTCACCTTCTCCTTCTCTTTCTTCTGCTTCTTCTGATTCACCCTCCAGACTTCACCTTCTCCTTCTCCTTCTTCTGATTCTTCTGATTCACCCTCCAGACTTCACCTTCTCCTTCTCCTTCTTCTGCTTCTTCTGATTCACCCTCCTGACTTCACCTTCTCCTTCTTCTTCTTCTACTTCTTCTGATTCACCCTCCTGACTTCACCTTCTCCTTCTCCTTCTTCTACTTCTTCTGCTTCACCCTCCAGACTTCACCTTCTCCTTCTCCTTCTTCTACTTCTTCTGATTCACCCTCCAGACTTGACCTTCTCCTTCTCCTTCTTCTACTTATTCTGATTCACCCTCCAGACTTCACCTTCTCCTTCTCCTTCTTCTGCTTCTTCTGCTTCACCGTCCTGACTTCACCTTCTCCTTCTCCTTCTTCTACTTCTTCTGCTTCATCCCGCTGACATCACCTGCTCCTTCTCCTTCTTCTGCTTCTTCTGATTCACCCTCCTAACTTCACCTTCTAGTTCTCCTTCTTCTGCTTCTTCTGATTCACCCTCCTGACTTCACCTTCTCCTTCTCCTTCTTCTGCTTCTTCTGATTCACCCTCCAGACTTCACCTTCTCCTTCTCCTTCTTCTGCTTCTTCTGATTCACCCTCCAGACTTCACCTTCTCCTTCTCCTTCTTCTGATTCTTCTGATTCACCCTCCAGACTTCACCTTCTCCTTCTCCTTCTTCTGCTTCTTCTGATTCACCCTCCTGACTTCACCTTCTCCTTCTCCTTCTTCTACTTCTTCTGATTCACCCTCCTGACTTCACCTTCTCCTTCTCCTTCTTCTACTTCTTCTGCTTCACCCTTCAGACTTCACCTTCTCCTTCTCCTTCTTCTGCTTCTTCTGATTCACCCTCCAGACTCCTCCTTCTCCTTCTCCTTCTTCTGCTTCTTCTGATTCACCCTCCAGACTTCACCTTCTCCTTCTCCTTCTTCTGCTTCTTCTGATTCACCCTCCAGACTTCACCTTCTCCTTCTCCTTCTTCTACTTCTTCTGATTCACCCTCCAGACTTCACCTTCTCCTTCTCCTTCTTCTGCTTCTTCTGATTCACCCTCCAGACTTCTCCTTCTCCTTCTCCTTCGTCTACTTCTTCTGATTCACCCTCCAGACTACACCTTCTCCTTCTCCTTCTTCTACTTCTTCTGATTCACCCTCCAGACTTCACCTTCTCCTTCTCCTTCTCCTGTTTCATCTGATTCACCGTCCAGACTTCACCTTCTCCTTCTCCTTCTTCTACTACTTCTGATTCACCCTCCAGACTTCACCTTCTCCTTCTCCTTCTTCTACTTCTTCTGATTCACCCTCCAGACTTCATCTTCTCCTTCTCCTTCTTCTGCTTCTTCTGATTCACCCTCCAGACTTCACCTTCTCCTTCTCCTTCTTCTGCTTCTTCTGATTCACCCTCCAGACTTCACCTTCTCCTTCTCCTTCTTCTACTTCTACTGATTCACCCTCCAGTCTTCACCTTCTCCTTCTCCTTCTTCTGTTTCTTCTGCTTCACCCTCCAGACTTCACCTTCTCCTTCTCTTTCTTCTGCTTCTTCTGATTCACCCCCCAGACTTCACCTTCTCCTTCTCCTTCTTCTGCTTCTTCTGATTCACCCTCCTGACTTCACCTTCTCCTTCTCCTTCTTCTACTTCTTCTGCTTCACCCTCCAGACTTCACCTTCTCCTTCTCCTTCTTCTACTTCTACTGATTCACCCTCCAGTCTTCACCTTCTCCTTCTCCTTCTTCTGTTTCTTCTGCTTCACCCTCCAGACTTCACCTTCTCCTTCTCTTTCTTCTGCTTCTTCTGATTCACCCCCCAGACTTCACCTTCTCCTTCTCCTTCTTCTGCTTCTTCTGATTCACCCTCCTGACTTCACCTTCTCCTTCTCCTTCTTCTACTTCTTCTGCTTCACCCTCCAGACTTCACCTTCTCCTTCTCCTTCTTCTACTTCTTCTGATTCACCCTCCAGACTTCATCTTCTCCTTCTCCTTCTTCTGCTTCTTCTGATTCACCCTCCAGACTTCACCTTCTCCTTATCCTTATTCTGCTTCTTCTGATTCTCCCTCCAGACTTCACCTTCTCCTTCTCCTTATTCTGCTTCTTCTGATTCACCCTCCAGACTTCACCTTCTCCTTCTCCTTCCTCTGCTTCTTCTGATTCACCCTCCAGACTTCACCTTCTCCTTCTCCTTCTTCTGATTCTTCTGATTCACCCTCCAGACTTCACCTTCTCCTTCTCCTTCTTCTGCTTCTTCTGATTCACCCTCCTGACTTCACCTTCTCCTTCTCCTTCTTCTACTTCTTCTGATTCACCCTCCTGACTTCACCTTCTCCTTCTCCTTCTTCTACTTCTTCTGCTTCACCCTCCAGACTTCACCTTCTCCTTCTCCTTCTTCTACTTCTTCTGATTCACCCTCCAGACTTCACCTTCTCCTTCTCCTTCTTCTGCTTCTTCTGATTCACCCTCCAGACTTCACCTTCTCCTTCTCCTTATTCTGCTTCTTCTGATTCACCCTCCAGACTTCACCTTCTCCTTCTCCTTCTTCTGCTTCTTCTGATTCACACTCCAGACTTCACCTTCTCCTTCTCCTTCTTCTACTTCTTCTGATTCACCCTCCAGACTTCACCTTCTCCTTCTCTTTCTTCTGCTTCTTCTGATTCACCCTCCAGACTTCACCTTCTCCTTCTCCTTCTTCTGATTCTTCTGATTCACCCTCCAGACTTCACCTTCTTCTTCTCCTTCTTCTGCTTCTTCTGATTCACCCTCCTGACGTCACCTTCTCCTTCTCCTTCTTCTACCTCTTCTGATTCACCCTCCTGACTTCACCTTCTCCTTCTCCTTCTTCTACTTCTTCTGCTTCACCCTCCAGACTTCACCTTCTCCTTCTCCTTCTTCTACTTCTTCTGATTCACCCTCCAGACTTGACCTTCTCCTTCTCCTTCTTCTACTTCTTCTGATTCACCCTCCAGACTTCACCTTCTCCTTCTCCTTCTTCTGCTTCTTCTGCTTCACCGTCCGGACTTCACCTTCTCCTTCTCCTTCTTCTACTTCTTCTGCTTCATCCCCCTGACATCACCTGCTCCTTCTCCTTCTTCTGCTTCTTCTGATTCACCCTCCTAACTTCACCTTCTCCTTCTCCTTCTTCTGATTCACCCTCCTGACTTCACCTTCTCCTTCTCCTTCTTCTGCTTCTTCTGATTCACCCTCCAGACTTCACCTTCTCCTTCTCCTTCTTCTGCTTCTTCTGATTCACCCTCCAGACTTCACCTTCTCCTTCTCCTTCTTCTGCTTCTTCTGATTCACCCTCCAGACCTCACCTTCTCCTTCTCCTTCTTCTACTTCTTCTGATTCACCCTCCAGACTTCATCTTCTCCTTCTCCTTCTTCTGCTTCTTCTGATTCACCCTCCAGACTTCACCTTCTCCTTCTCCTTCTTCTGCTTCTTCTGATTCACCCTCCAGACATCACCTTCTCCTTCTCCTTCTTCTACTTCTTCTGATTCACCCTCCAGACATCACCTTCTCCTTCTCCTTCTTCTACTTCTTCTGATTCACCCTCCTGACTTCACCTTCTCCTTCTCCTTCTTCTACTTCTTCTGATTCACCCTCCTGACTTCACCTTCTCCTTCTCCTTCTTCTACTTCTTCTGCTTCACCCTCCAGACTTCACCTTCTCCTTCTCCTTCTTCTACTTCTTCTGATTCACCCTCCAGACTTCACCTTCTCCTTCTCCTTCTTCTGCTTCTTCTGATTCACCCTCCAGACTTCACCTTCTCCTTCTCCTTCTTCTGCTTCTTCTGATTCACCCTCCAGACTTCACCTTCTCCTTCTCCTTCGTCTACTTCTTCTGATTCACCCTCCAGACAACACCTTCTCCTTCTCCTTCTTCTACTTCTTCTGATTCACCCTCCAGACTTCACCTTCTCCTTCTCCTTCTTCTGCTTCTTCTGATTCACCCTCCTGACTTCACCTTCTCCTTCTCCTTCTTCTACTTCTTCTGGTTCACCCTCCTGACTTCACCTTCTCCTTCTCCTTCTTCTACTTCTTCTGCTTCACCCTCCAGACTTCACCTTCTCCTTCTCCTTCTTCTACTTCTTCTGATTCACCCTCCAGACTTGACCTTCTCCTTCTCCTTCTTCTACTTATTCTGATTCACCCTCCAGACTTCACATTCTCCTTCTCCTTCTTCTGCTTCTTCTGCTTCACCGTCCTGACTTCACCTTCTCCTTCTCCTTCTTCTACTTCTTCTGCTTCATCCCGCTGACATCACCTGCTCCTTCTCCTTCTTCTGCTTCTTCTGATTCACCCTCCTAACTTCACCTTCTCCTTCTCCTTCTTCTGCTTCTTCTGATTCACCCTCCTGACTTCACCTTCTCCTTCTCCTTCTTCTGCTTCTTCCGATTCACCCTCCAGACTTCACCTTCTCCTTCTCCTTCTTCGGCTTCTTCTGATTCACCCTCCAGACTTCACCTTCTCCTTCTCCTTCTTCTGATTCTTCTGATTCACCCTCCAGACTTCACCTTCTCCTTCTCCTTCTTCTGCTTCTTCTGATTCACCCTCCTGACTTCACCTTCTCCTTCTCCTTCTTCTACTTCTTCTGATTCACCCTCCTGACTTCACCTTCTCCTTCTCCTTCTTCTACTTCTTCTGCTTCACCCTCCAGACTTCACCTTCTCCTTCTCCTTCTTCTGCTTCTTCTGATTCACCCTCCAGACTTCTCCTTCTCCTTCTCCTTCTTCTGCTTCTTCTGATTCACCCTCCAGACTTCACCTTCTCCTTCTCCTTCTTCTACTTCTTCTGATTCACCCTCCAGACTTCACCTTCTCCTTCTCCTTCTTCTACTTCTTCTGATTCACCCTCCAGTCTTCACCTTCTCCTTCTCCTTCTTCTGTTTCTTCTGCTTCACCCTCCAGACTTCACCTTCTCCTTCTCTTTCTTCTGCTTCTTCTGATTCACCCTCCAGACTTCACCTTCTACTTCTCCTTCTTCTGATTCTTCTGATTCACCCTCCAGACTTCACCTTCTCCTTCTCCTTCTTCTGCTTCTTCTGATTCACCCTCCTGACTTCACCTTCTCCTTCTTCTTCTTCTACTTCTTCTGATTCACCATCCTGACTTCACCTTCTCCTTCTCCTTCTTCTACTTCTTCTGCTTCACCCTCCAGACTTCACCTTCTCCTTCTCCTTCTTCTACTTCTTCTGATTCACCCTCCAGACCTCATCTTCTCCTTCTCCTTCTTCTGCTTCTTCTGATTCACCCTCCAGACTTCACCTTCTCCTTCTCCTTATTCTGCTTCTTCTGATTCACCCTCCAGACTTCACCTTCTCCTTCTCCTTATTCTGCTTCTTCTGATTCACCCTCCAGACTTCACCTTCTCCTTCTCCTTCCTCTGCTTCTTCTGATTCACCCTCCAGACTTCACCTTCTCCTTCTCCTTCTTCTGATTCTTCTGATTCACCCTCCAGACTTCACCTTCTCCTTCTCCTTCTTCTGCTTCTTCTGATTCACCCTCCTGACTTCACCTTCTCCTTCTCCTTCTTCTACTTCTTCTGATTCACCCTCCTGACTTCACCTTCTCCTTCTCCTTCTTCTACTTCTTCTGATTCACCCTCCAGACTTCACCTTCTCCTTCTCTTTCTTCTGCTTCTTCTGATTCACCCTCCAGACTTCACCTTCTCCTTCTCCTTATTCTGCTTCTTCTGATTCACCCTCTAGACTTCACCTTCTCCTTCTCCTTCTTCTGCTTCTTCTGATTCACACACCAGACTTCACCTTCTCCTTCTCCTTCTTCTACTTCTTCTGATTCACCCTCCAGACTTCACCTTCTCCTTCTCTTTCTTCTGCTTCTTCTGATTCACCCTCCAGACTTCACCTTCTCCTTCTCCTTCTTCTGATTCTTCTGATTCAACCTCCAGACTTCACCTTCTCCTTCTCCTTCTTCTGCTTCTTCTGATTCACCCTCCTGACTTCACCTTCTCCTTCTCCTTCTTCTACTTCTTCTGATTCACCCTCCTGACTTCACCTTCTCCTTCTCCTTCTTCTACTTCTTCTGCTTCACCCTCCAGACTTCACCTTCTCCTTCTCCTTATTCTACTTCTCCTGATTCACCCTCCAGACTTGAACTTCTCCTTCTCCTTCTTCTACTTCTTCTGATTCACCCTCCAGACTTCACCTTCTCCTTCTCCTTCTTCTGCTTCTTCTGCTTCACCGTCCTGACTTCACCTTCTCCTTCTCCTTCTTCTACTTCTTCTGCTTCATCCCCCTGACATCACCTGCTCCTTCTCCTTCTTCTGCTTCTTCTGATTCACCCTCCTAACTTCACCTTCTCCTTCTCCTTCTTCTGCTTCTTCTGATTCACCCTCCTGACTTCACCTTCTCCTTCTCCTTCTTCTGCTTCTTCTGATTCACCCTCCAGACTTCACCTTCTCCTTCTCTTTCTTCTGCTTCTTCTGATTCACCCTCCAGACTTCACCTTCTCCTTCTCCTTCTTCTGATTCTTCTGATTCACCCTCCAGACTTCACCTTCTCCTTCTCCTTCTTCTGCTTCTTCTGATTCACCCTCCTGACTTCAGCTTCTCCTTCTCCTTCTTCTACTTCTTCTGATTCACCCTCCTGACTTCACCTTCTCCTTCTCCTTCTTCTACTTCTTCTGCTTCACCCTCCAGACTTCACCTTCTCCTTCTCCTTCTTCTACTTCTTCTGATTCACCCTGCAGACTTCACCTTCTCCTTCTCCTTCTTTTGCTTCTTCTGCTTCACACTCCAGACTTCACATTCTCCTTCTCCTTCTTCTGCTTCTTCTGATTCACCCTCCTTACTTCACCTTCTCCTTCTCCTTCTTCTGCTTCTTCTGATTCACCCTCCTGACTTCACCTTCTCCTTCTCCTTATTCTGCTTCTTCTGTTTCACCCTCCAGACTTCACCTTCTCCTTCTCCTTCTTCTGCTTCTTCTGATTCACCCTCCAGACTTCACCTTCTCCTTCTCCTTCTTCTGCTTCTTCTGGTTCACCCTCCAGACTTCACCTTCTCCTTCTCCTTCGTCTACTTCTTCTGATTCACCCTCCAGACTACACCTTCTCCTTCTCCTTCTTCTACTTCTTCTGATTCACCCTCCAGACTTCACCTTCTCCTTCTCCTTCTTCTGTTTCTTCTGATTCACCCTCCAGACTTCACCTTCTCCTTCTCCTTCTACTACTTCTTCTGATTCACCCTCCAGACTTCACCTTCTCCTTCTCCTTCTTCTACTTCTTCTGATTCACCCTCCAGACTTCACCTTCTCCTTCTCCTTCTTCTACTTCTTCTGCTTCTCCCTCCGGACTTCACCTTCTCCTTCTCCTTCTTCTGCTTCTTCTGATTCACCCTCCAGACTTCACCTTCTCCTTCTCTTTCTTCTGCTTCTTCTGATTCACCCTCCAGACTTCACCTTCTCCTTCTCCTTCTTCTGATTCTTCTGATTCACCCTCCAGACTTCACCTTCTCCTTCTCCTTCTTCTGCTTCTTCTGATTCACCCTCCTGACTTCACCTTCTCCTTCTCCTTCTTCTACTTCTTCTGATTCACCCTCCTGACTTCACCTTCTCCTTCTCCTTCTTCTACTACTTCTGCTTCAACCTCCAGACTTCACCTTCTCCTTCTCCTTCTTCTACTTCTTCTGATTCACCCTCCAGACTTCACCTTCTCCTTCTCCTTCTTCTGATTCTTCTGATTCACCCTCCAGACTTCACCTTCTCCTTCTTCTGCTTCTTCTGATTCACCCTCCTGACTTCACCTTCTCCTTCTCCTTCTTCTACTTCTTCTGATTCACCCTCCTGACTTCACCTTCTCCTTCTCCTTTTTCTACTTCTTCTGATTCACCCTCCAGACTTCACCTTCTCCTTTTCTTTCTTCTGCTTCTTCTGATTCACCCTCCAGACTTCACCTTCTCCTTCTCCTTATTCTGCTTCTTCTGATTCACCCTCTAGACTTCACCTTCTCCTTCTCCTTCTTCTGTTTCTTCTGATTCACCGTCCAGACTTCACCTTCTCCTTCTCCTTCTTCTACTACTTCTGATTCACCCTCCAGACTTCACCTTCTCCTTCTCCTTCTTCTACTTCTTCTGATTCACCCTCCAGACTTCACCTTCTCCTTCTCCTTCTTCTGCTTCTTCTGATTCACCCTCCTGACTTCACCTTCTCCTTCTTCTTCTTCTACTTCTTCTGATTCACCCTCCTGACTTCACCTTCTCCTTCTCCTTCTTCTACCTCTTCTGCTTCACCCTCCAGACTTCACCTTCTCCTTCTCCTTCTTCTACTTCTTCTGATTCACCCTCCAGACTTGACCTTCTCCTTCTCCTTCTTCTACTTATTCTGATTCACCCTCCAGACTTCACCTTCTCCTTCTCCTTCTTCTGCTTCTTCTGCTTCACCGTCCTGACTTCACCTTCTCCTTCTCCTTCTTCTACTTCTTCTGATTCACCCTCCAGACTTCTCCTTCTCCTTCTCCTTCGTCTACTTCTTCTGATTCACCCTCCAGACTACACCTTCTCCTTCTCCTTCTTCTACTTCTTCTGATTCACCCTCCAGACTTCACCTTCTCCTTCTCCTTCTTCTGTTTCTTCTGATTCACCGTCCAGACTTCACCTTCTCCTTCTCCTTCTTCTACTACTTATGATTCACCCTCCAGACTTCACCTTCTCCTTCTCCTTCTTCTACTTCTTCTGATTCACCCTCCAGACTTCATCTTCTCCTTCTCCTTCTTCTGCTTCTTCTGATTCACCCTCCAGACTTCACCTACTCCTTCTCCTTCTTCTGCTTCTTCTGATTCACCCTCCAGACTTCACCTTCTCCTTCTCCTTCTTCTACTTCTTCTGATTCACCCTCCAGACTTCACCTTCTCCTTCTCCTTCTTCTACTTCTTCTGATTCACCCTCCAGTCTTCACCTTCTCCTTCTCCTTCTTCTGTTTCTTCTGCTTCACCCTCCAGACTTCACCTTCTCCTTCTCTTTCTTCTGCTTCTTCTGATTCACCCTCCAGACTTCACCTTCTCCTTCTCCTTCTTCTGATTCTTCTGATTCACCCTCCAGACTTCACCTTCTCCTTCTCCTTCTTTTGCTTCTTCTGATTCACCCTCCTGACTTCACCTTCTCCTTCTCCTTCTTCTACTTCTTCTGCTTCACCCTCCAGACTTCACCTTCTCCTTCTCCTTCTTCTACTTCTTCTGATTCACCCTCCAGACTTCATCTTCTCCTTCTCCTTCTTCTGCTTCTTCTGATTCACCCTCCAGACTTCACCTTCTCCTTCTCCTTATTCTGCTTCTTCTGATTCACCCTCCAGACTTCACCTTCTCCTTCTCCTTATTCTGCTTCTTCTGATTCACCCTCCAGACTTCACCTTCTCCTTCTCCTTCCTCTGCTTCTTCTGATTCACCCTCCAGACTTCACCTTCTCCTTCTCCTTCTTCTGATTCTTCTGATTCACCCTCCAGACTTCACCTTCTCCTTCTCCTTTTTCTGCTTCTTCTGATTCACCCTCCTGACTTCACCTTCTCCTTCTCCTACTTCTACTTCTTCTGATTCAGCCTCCTGACTTCACCTTCTCCTTCTCCTTCTTCTACTTCTTTTGCTTCACCCTCCAGACTTCACCTTCTCATTCTCCTTCTTCTACTTCTTCTGATTCACCCTCCAGACTTCACCTTCTCCTTCTCCTTCTTCTGCTTCTTCTGATTCACCCTCCAGACTTCACCTTCTCCTTCTCCTTATTCTGCTTCTTCTGATTCACCCTCCAGACTTCACCTTCTCCTTGTCCTTCTTCTGCTTCTTCTGATTCACACTCCAGACTTCACCTTCTCCTTCTCCTTCTTCTACTTCTTCTGATTCACCCTCCAGACTTCACCTTCTCCTTCTCTTTCTTCTGCTTCTTCTGATTCACCCTCCAGACTTCACCTTCTCCTTCTCCTTCTTCTGATTCTTCTGATTCACCCTCCAGACTTCACCTTCTCCTTCTCCTTCTTCTGCTTCTTCTGATTCACCCTCCTGACTTCACCTTCTCCTTCTCCTTCTTCTACTTCTTCTGATTCACCCTCCTGACTTCACCTTCTCCTTCTCCTTCTTCTACTTCTTCTGCTTCACCCTCCAGACTTCACCTTCTCCTTCTCCTTCTTCTACTTCTTCTGATTCACCCTCCAGACTTGACCTTCTCCTTCTCCTTCTTCTACTTCTTCTGATTCACCCTCCAGACTTCACCTTCTCCTTCTCCTTCTTCTGCTTCTTCTGCTTCACCGTCCGGACTTCACCTTCTCCTTCTCCTTCTTCTACTTCTTCTGCTTCATCCCCCTGACATCACCTGCTCCTTCTCCTTCTTCTGCTTCTTCTGATTCACCCTCCTAACTTCAACTTCTCCTTCTCCTTCTTCTGCTTCTTCTGATTCACCCTCCTGACTTCACCTTCTCCTTCTCCTTCTTCTGCTTCTTCTGATTCACCCTCCAGACTTCACCTTCTCCTTCTCCTTCTTCTGCTTCTTCTGATTCACCCTCCAGACTTCACCTTCTCCTTCTCCTTCTTCTGCTTCTTCTGATTCACCCTCCAGACCTCACCTTCTCCTTCTCCTTCTTCTACTTCTTCTGATTCACCCTCCAGACTTCATCTTCTCCTTCTCCTTCTTCTGCTTCTTCTGATTCACCCTCCAGACTTCACCTTCTCCTTCTCCTTCTTCTGCTTCTTCTGATTCACCCTCCAGACATCACCTTCTCATTCTCCTTCTTCTACTTCTTCTGATACACCCTCCAGACTTCACCTTCTCCTTCTCCTTCTTCTACTTCTTCTGATTCACCCTCCAGTCTTCACCTTCTCCTTCTCCTTCTTCTGTTTCTTCTGCTTCACCCTCCAGACTTCACCTTCTCCTTCTCTTTCTTCTGCTTCTTCTGATTCACCCTCCAGACTTCACCTTTTCCTTCTCCTTCTTCTGATTCTTCTGATTCACCCTCCAGACTTCACCTTCTCCTTCCCCTTCTTCTACTTCTTCTGATTCACCCTCCTGACTTCACCTTCTCCTTCTCCTTCTTCTACTTCTTCTGCTTCACCCTCCAGACTTCACCTTCTCCTTCTCCTTCTTCTACTTCTTCTGATTCACCCTTCAGACTTCACCTTCTCCTTCTCCTTTTTCTGCTTCTTCTGATTCACCCTCCAGACTTCACCTTCTCCTTCTCCTTATTCTGCTTCTTCTGATTCACCCTCCAGACTTCTCCTTCTCCTTCTCCTTCTTCTGCTTCTTCTGATTCACCCTCCAGACTTCACCTTCTCCTTCTCCTTCTTCTGCTTCTTCTGATTCACCCTCCAGACTTCACCTTCTCCTTCTCCTTCGTCTACTTCTTCTGATTCACCCTCCAGACAAAACCTTCTCCTTCTCCTTCTTCTACTTCTTCTGATTCACCCTCCAGACTTCACCTTCTCCTTCTCCTTCTTCTGCTTCTTCTGATTCACCCTCCTGACTTCACCTTCTCCTTCTCCTTCTTCTACTTCTTCTGGTCCACCCTCCTGACTTCACCTTCTCCTTCTCCTTCTTCTACTTCTTCTGCTTCACCCTCCAGACTTCACCTTCTCCTTCTCCTTCTTCTACTTCTTCTGATTCACCCTCCAGACTTGACCTTCTCCTTCTCCTTCTTCTACTTATTCTGATTCACCCTCCAGACTTCACATTCTCCTTCTCCTTCTTCTGCTTCTTCTGCTTCACCGTCCTGACTTCACCTTCTCCTTCTCCTTCTTCTACTTCTTCTGCTTCATCCCGCTGACATCACCTGCTCCTTCTCCTTCTTCTGCTTCTTCTGATTCACCCTCCTAACTTCACCTTCTCCTTCTCCTTCTTCTGCTTCTTCTGATTCACCCTCCTGACTTCACCTTCTCCTTCTCCTTCTTCTGCTTCTTCTGATTCACCCTCCAGACTTCACCTTCTCCTTCTCCTTCTTCGGCTTCTTCTGATTCACCCTCCAGACTTCACCTTCTCCTTCTCCTTCTTCTGATTCTTCTGATTCACCCTCCAGACTTCACCTTCTCCTTCTCCTTCTTCTGCTTCTTCTGATTCACCCTCCTGACTTCACCTTCTCCTTCTCCTTCTTCTACTTCTTCTGATTCACCCTCCTGACTTCACCTTCTCCTTCTCCTTCTTCTACTTCTTCTGCTTCACCCTCCAGACTTCACCTTCTCCTTCTCCTTCTTCTGCTTCTTCTGATTCACCCTCCAGACTTCTCCTTCTCCTTCTCCTTCTTCTGCTTCTTCTGATTCACCCTCCAGACTTCACCTTCTCCTTCTCCTTCTTCTACTTCTTCTGATTCACCCTCCAGACTTCACCTTCTCCTTCTCCTTCTTCTACTTCTTCTGATTCACCCTCCAGTCTTCACCTTCTCCTTCTCCTTCTTCTGTTTCTTCTGCTTCACCCTCCAGACTTCACCTTCTCCTTCTCTTTCTTCTGCTTCTTCTGATTCACCCTCCAGACTTCACCTTCTACTTCTCCTTCTTCTGATTCTTCTGATTCACCCTCCAGACTTCACCTTCTCCTTCTCCTTCTTCTGCTTCTTCTGATTCACCCTCCTGACTTCACCTTCTCCTTCTTCTTCTTCTACTTCTTCTGATTCACCCTCCTGACTTCACCTTCTCCTTCTCCTTCTTCTACTTCTTCTGCTTCACCCTCCAGACTTCACCTTCTCCTTCTCCTTCTTCTACTTCTTCTGATTCACCCTCCAGACTTCATCTTCTCCTTCTCCTTCTTCTGCTTCTTCTGATTCACCCTCCAGACTTCACCTTCTCCTTCTCCTTCTTCTGCTTCTTCTGATTCACCCTCCAGACTTCACCTTCTCCTTCACCTTATTCTGCTTCTTCTGATTCACCCTCCAGACTTCACCTTCTCCTTCTCCTTCCTCTGCTTCTTCTGATTCACCCTCCAGACTTCAACTTCTCCTTCTCCTTCTTCTGATTCTTCTGATTCACCCTCCAGACTTCACCTTCTCCTTCTCCTTCTTCTGCTTCTTCTGATTCACCCTCCTGACTTCACCTTCTCCTGCTCCTTCTTCTACTTCTTCTGATTCACCCTCCTGACTTCACCTTCTCCTTCTCCTTCTTCTACTTCTTCTGCTTCACCCTCCAGACTTCACCTTCTCCTTCTCCTTCTTCTACTTCTTCTGATTCACCCTCCAGACTTCACCTTCTCCTTGTCCTTCTTCTGCTTCTTCTGATTCACCCTCCAGACTTCACCTTCTCCTTCTCCTTCTTCTGCTTCTTCTGCTTCACCGTCCTGACTTCACCTTCTCCTTCTCCTTCTTCTACTTCTTCTGCTTCATCCCCCTGACATCACCTGCTCCTTCTCCTTCTTCTGCTTCTTCTGATTCACCCTCCTAACTTCACCTTCTCCTTCTCCTTCTTCTGCTTCTTCTGATTCACCCTCCTGACTTCACCTTCTCCTTCTCCTTCTTCTGCTTCTTCTGATTCACCCTCCAGACTTCACCTTCTCCTTCTCTTTCTTCTGCTTCTTCTGATTCACCCTCCAGACTTCACCTTCTCCTTCTCCTTCTTCTGATTCTTCTGATTCACCCTCCAGACTTCACCTTCTCCTTCTCCTTCTTCTGCTTCTTCTGATTCACCCTCATGACTTCACCTTCTCCTTCTCCTTCTTCTACTTCTTCTGATTCACCCTCCTGACTTCACCTTCTCCTTCTCCTTCTTCTACTTCTTCTGCTTCACCCTCCAGACTTCACCTTCTCCTTCTCCTTATTCTACTTCTTCTGATTCACCCTCCAGACTTCACCTTCTCCTTCTCCTTCTTTTGCTTCTTCTGCTTCACACTCCAGACTTCACCTTCTCCTTCTCCTTCTTCTGCTTCTTCTGATTCACCCTCCTTACTTCACCTTCTCCTTCTCCTTCTTCTGCTTCTTCTGATTCACCCTCCTGACTTCACCTTCTCCTTCTCCTTATTCTGCTTCTTCTGTTTCACCCTCCAGACTTCACCTTCTCCTTCTCCTTCTTCTGCTTCTTCTGATTCACCCTCCAGACTTCACCTTCTCCTTCTCCTTCTTCTGCTTCTTCTGATTCACCCTCCAGACTTCACCTTCTCCTTCTCCTTCTTCTACTTCTTCTGATTCACCCTCCAGACTTCACCTTCTCCTTCTCCTTCTTCTGCTTCTTCTGATTCACCCTCCAGACTTCACATTCTCCTTCTCCTACTTCTGCTTCTTCTGATTCACCCTCCAGACTTCACCTTCTCCTTCTCCTTATTCTGCTTCTTCTGATTCACCCTCTAGACTTCACCTTCTCCTTCTCCTTCTTCTGCTTCTTCTGATTCACACTCCAGGCTTCACCTTCTCCTTCTCCTTCTTCTACTTCTTCTGATTCACCCTCCAGACTTCACCTTCTCCTTCTCTTTCTTCTGCTTCTTCTGATTCACCCTCCAGACTTCACCTTCTCCTTCTCCTTCTTCTGATTCTTCTGATTCACCCTCCAGACTTCACCTTCTCCTTCTCCTTCTTCTGCTTCTTCTGATTCACCCTCCTGACTTCACCTTCTCCTTCTCCTTCTTCTACTTCTTCTGCTTCACCCTCCAGACTTCACCTTCTCCTTCTCCTTATTCTACTTCTTCTGATTCACCCTCCAGACTTGACCTTCTCCTTCTCCTTCTTCTACTTCTTCTGATTCACCCTCCAGACTTCACCTTCTCCTTCTCCTTCTTCTGCTTCTTCTGCTTCACCGTCCTGACTTCACCTTCTCCTTCTTCTACTTCTTCTGCTTCATCCCCCTGACATCACCTGCTCCTTCTCCTTCTTCTGCTTCTTCTGATTCACCCTCCTAACTTCACCTTCTCCTTCTCCTTCTTCTGCTTCTTCTGATTCACCCTCCTGACTTCACCTTCTCCTTCTCCTTCTTCTGCTTCTTCTGATTCACCCTCCAGACTTCACCTTCTCCTTCTCCTTCTTCTGCTTCTTCTGATTCACCCTCCTGACTTCACCTTCTCCTTCTCCTTCTTCTAGTTCTTCTGATTCACCCTCCTGACTTCACCTTCTCCTTCTCCTTCTTCTACTTCTTCTGCTTCGCCCTCCAGACTTCACCTTCTCCTTCTCCTTATTCTACTTCTTCTGATTCACCCTCCAGACTTCACCTTCTCCTTCTCCTTCTTTTGCTTCTTCTGCTTCACACTCCAGACTTCACCTTCTCCTTCTCCTTCTTCTGCTTCTTCTGATTCACCCTCCTTACTTCACCTTCTCCTTCTCCTTCTTCTGCTTCTTCTGATTCACCCTCCTGACTTCACCTTCTCCTTCTCCTTCTTCTGCTTCTTCTGATTCACCCTCCTGACTTCACCTTCTCCTTCTCCTTATTCTGCTTCTTCTGTTTCACCCTCCAGACTTGACCTTCTACTTCTCCTTCTTCTGCTTCTTCTGATTCACCCTCCAGACTTCACCTTCTCCTTCTCCTTCTTCTGCTTCTTCTGATTCACCCTCCAGACTTCACCTTCTCCTTCTCCTTCTTCTACTTCTTCTGATTCACCCTCCAGACTTCACCTTCTCCTTCTCCTTCTTCTGCTTCTTCTGGTTCACCCTCCAGACTTCACCTTCTCCTTCTCCTTCGTCTACTTCTTCTGATTCACCCTCCAGACTACACCTTCTCCTTCTCCTTCTTCTACTTCTTCTGATTCACCCTCCAGACTTCACCTTCTCCTTCTCCTTCTTCTGTTTCTTCTGATTCACCCTCCAGACTTCACCTTCTCCTTCTCCTTCTTCTACTTCTTCTGATTCACCCTCCAGACTTCACATTCTCCTTCTCCTTCTTCTACTTCTTCTGCTTCTCCCTCCAGACTTCACCTTCTCCTTCTCCTTCTTCTGCTTCTTCTGATTCACCCTCCAGACTTCACCTTCTCCTTCTCTTTCTTCTGCTTCTTCTGATTCACCCTCCAGACTTCACCTCCTCCTTCTCCTTCTTCTGATTCTTCTGATTCACCCTCCAGACTTCACCTTCTCCTTCTCCTTCTTCTGCTTCTTCTGATTCACCCTCCTGACTTCACCTTCTCCTTCTCCTTCTTCTACTTCTTCTGATTCACCCTCCTGACTTCACCTTCTCCTTCTCCTTCTTCTACTTCTTCTGCTTCACCCTCCAGACTTCACCTTCTCCTTCTCCTTCTTCTACTTCTTCTGATTCACCCTCCAGACTTCACCTTCTCCTACTCCTTCTTTTGCTTCTTCTGCTTCACACTCCAGACTTCACCTTCTCCTTCTCCTTCTTCTGCTTCTTCTGATTCACCCTCCTTACTTCACCTTCTCCTTCTCCTTCTTCTGCTTCTTCTGATTCACCCTCCTGACTTCACCTTCTCCTTCTCCTTATTCTGCTTCTTCTGTTTCACCCTCCAGACTTCACCTTCTCCTTCTCCTTCTTCTGCTTCTTCTGATTCACCCTCCAGACTTCACCTTCTCCTTCTCCTTCTTCTGCTTCTTCTGATTCACCCTCCAGACTTCACCTTCTCCTTCTCCTTCTTCTACTTCTTCTGATTCACCCTCCAGACTTCACCTTCTCCTTCTCCTTCTTCTACTTCTTCTGCTTCTCCCTCCAGACTTCACCTTCTCCTTCTCCTTCTTCTGCTTCTTCTGATTCACCCTCCAGACTTCACCTTCTCCTTCTCCTTCTTCTGATTCTTCTGATTCACCCTCCAGACTTCACCTTCTCCTTCTCCTTCTTCTGCTTCTTATGATTCACCCTCCTGACTTCATCTTCTCCTTCTCCTTCTTCTACTTCTTCTGATTCACCCTCCTGACTTCACCTTCTCCTGCTCCTTCTTCTACTTCTTCTGCTTCACCCTCCAGAGTTCACCTTCTCCTTCTCCTTCTTCTACTTCTTCTGATTCACCCTTCAGACTTCACCTTCTCCTTCTCCTTTTCTGCTTCTTCTGATTCACCCTCCAGACTTCACCTTCTCCTTCTCCTTATTCTGCTTCTTCTGATTCACCCTCCAGACTTCACCTTCTCCTTCTCCTTCTTCTGCTTCTTCTGATTCACCCTCCAGACTTCACCTTCTCCTTCTCCTTCTTCTGCTTCTTCTGATTCACCCTCCAGACTTCACCTTCTCCTTCTCCTTCGTCTACTTCTTCTGATTCACCCTCCAGACTACACCTTCTCCTTCTCCTTCTTCTACTTCTTCTGATTCACCCTCCAGACTTCACCTTCTCCTTCTCCTTCTTCTGATTCTTCTGATTCACCCTCCAGACTTCACCTTCTCCTTCTCCTTCTTCTGCTTCTTCTGATTCACCCTCATGACTTCACCTTCTCCTTCTCCTTCTTCTACTTCTTCTGATTCACCCTCCTGACTTCACCTTCTCCTTCTCCTTCTTCTACTTCTTCTGCTTCACCCTCCAGACTTCACCTTCTCCTTCTCCTTATTCTACTTCTTCTGATTCACCCTCCAGACTTCACCTTCTCCTTCTCCTTCTTTTGCTTCTTCTGCTTCACACTCCAGACTTCACCTTCTCCTTCTCCTTCTTCTGCTTCTTCTGATTCACCCTCCTTACTTCACCTTCTCCTTCTCCTTCTTCTGCTTCTTCTGATTCACCCTCCTGACTTCACCTTCTCCTTCTCCTTATTCTGCTTCTTCTGTTTCACCCTCCAGACTTCACCTTCTCCTTCTCCTTCTTCTGCTTCTTCTGATTCACCCTCCAGACTTCACCTTCTCCTTCTCCTTCTTCTGCTTCTTCTGATTCACCCTCCAGACTTCACCTTCTCCTTCTCCTTCTTCTACTTCTTCTGATTCACCCTCCAGACTTCACCTTCTCCTTCTCCTTCTTCTGCTTCTTCTGATTCACCCTCCAGACTTCACATTCTCCTTCTCCTACTTCTGCTTCTTCTGATTCACCCTCCAGACTTCACCTTCTCCTTCTCCTTATTCTGCTTCTTCTGATTCACCCTCTAGACTTCACCTTCTCCTTCTCCTTCTTCTGCTTCTTCTGATTCACACTCCAGGCTTCACCTTCTCCTTCTCCTTCTTCTACTTCTTCTGATTCACCCTCCAGACTTCACCTTCTCCTTCTCTTTCTTCTGCTTCTTCTGATTCACCCTCCAGACTTCACCTTCTCCTTCTCCTTCTTCTGATTCTTCTGATTCACCCTCCAGACTTCACCTTCTCCTTCTCCTTCTTCTGCTTCTTCTGATTCACCCTCCTGACTTCACCTTCTCCTTCTCCTTCTTCTACTTCTTCTGCTTCACCCTCCAGACTTCACCTTCTCCTTCTCCTTATTCTACTTCTTCTGATTCACCCTCCAGACTTGACCTTCTCCTTCTCCTTCTTCTACTTCTTCTGATTCACCCTCCAGACTTCACCTTCTCCTTCTCCTTCTTCTGCTTCTTCTGCTTCACCGTCCTGACTTCACCTTCTCCTTCTTCTACTTCTTCTGCTTCATCCCCCTGACATCACCTGCTCCTTCTCCTTCTTCTGCTTCTTCTGATTCACCCTCCTAACTTCACCTTCTCCTTCTCCTTCTTCTGCTTCTTCTGATTCACCCTCCTGACTTCACCTTCTCCTTCTCCTTCTTCTGCTTCTTCTGATTCACCCTCCAGACTTCACCTTCTCCTTCTCCTTCTTCTGCTTCTTCTGATTCACCCTCCTGACTTCACCTTCTCCTTCTCCTTCTTCTAGTTCTTCTGATTCACCCTCCTGACTTCACCTTCTCCTTCTCCTTCTTCTACTTCTTCTGCTTCGCCCTCCAGACTTCACCTTCTCCTTCTCCTTATTCTACTTCTTCTGATTCACCCTCCAGACTTCACCTTCTCCTTCTCCTTCTTTTGCTTCTTCTGCTTCACACTCCAGACTTCACCTTCTCCTTCTCCTTCTTCTGCTTCTTCTGATTCACCCTCCTTACTTCACCTTCTCCTTCTCCTTCTTCTGCTTCTTCTGATTCACCCTCCTGACTTCACCTTCTCCTTCTCCTTCTTCTGCTTCTTCTGATTCACCCTCCTGACTTCACCTTCTCCTTCTCCTTATTCTGCTTCTTCTGTTTCACCCTCCAGACTTGACCTTCTACTTCTCCTTCTTCTGCTTCTTCTGATTCACCCTCCAGACTTCACCTTCTCCTTCTCCTTCTTCTGCTTCTTCTGATTCACCCTCCAGACTTCACCTTCTCCTTCTCCTTCTTCTACTTCTTCTGATTCACCCTCCAGACTTCACCTTCTCCTTCTCCTTCTTCTGCTTCTTCTGGTTCACCCTCCAGACTTCACCTTCTCCTTCTCCTTCGTCTACTTCTTCTGATTCACCCTCCAGACTACACCTTCTCCTTCTCCTTCTTCTACTTCTTCTGATTCACCCTCCAGACTTCACCTTCTCCTTCTCCTTCTTCTGTTTCTTCTGATTCACCCTCCAGACTTCACCTTCTCCTTCTCCTTCTTCTACTTCTTCTGATTCACCCTCCAGACTTCACATTCTCCTTCTCCTTCTTCTACTTCTTCTGCTTCTCCCTCCAGACTTCACCTTCTCCTTCTCCTTCTTCTGCTTCTTCTGATTCACCCTCCAGACTTCACCTTCTCCTTCTCTTTCTTCTGCTTCTTCTGATTCACCCTCCAGACTTCACCTCCTCCTTCTCCTTCTTCTGATTCTTCTGATTCACCCTCCAGACTTCACCTTCTCCTTCTCCTTCTTCTGCTTCTTCTGATTCACCCTCCTGACTTCACCTTCTCCTTCTCCTTCTTCTACTTCTTCTGATTCACCCTCCTGACTTCACCTTCTCCTTCTCCTTCTTCTACTTCTTCTGCTTCACCCTCCAGACTTCACCTTCTCCTTCTCCTTCTTCTACTTCTTCTGATTCACCCTCCAGACTTCACCTTCTCCTACTCCTTCTTTTGCTTCTTCTGCTTCACACTCCAGACTTCACCTTCTCCTTCTCCTTCTTCTGCTTCTTCTGATTCACCCTCCTTACTTCACCTTCTCCTTCTCCTTCTTCTGCTTCTTCTGATTCACCCTCCTGACTTCACCTTCTCCTTCTCCTTATTCTGCTTCTTCTGTTTCACCCTCCAGACTTCACCTTCTCCTTCTCCTTCTTCTGCTTCTTCTGATTCACCCTCCAGACTTCACCTTCTCCTTCTCCTTCTTCTGCTTCTTCTGATTCACCCTCCAGACTTCACCTTCTCCTTCTCCTTCTTCTACTTCTTCTGATTCACCCTCCAGACTTCACCTTCTCCTTCTCCTTCTTCTACTTCTTCTGCTTCTCCCTCCAGACTTCACCTTCTCCTTCTCCTTCTTCTGCTTCTTCTGATTCACCCTCCAGACTTCAACTTCTCCTTCTCCTTCTTCTGATTCTTCTGATTCACCCTCCAGACTTCACCTTCTCCTTCTCCTTCTTCTGCTTCTTATGATTCACCCTCCTGACTTCATCTTCTCCTTCTCCTTCTTCTACTTCTTCTGATTCACCCTCCTGACTTCACCTTCTCCTGCTCCTTCTTCTACTTCTTCTGCTTCACCCTCCAGAGTTCACCTTCTCCTTCTCCTTCTTCTACTTCTTCTGATTCACCCTTCAGACTTCACCTTCTCCTTCTCCTTTTCTGCTTCTTCTGATTCACCCTCCAGACTTCACCTTCTCCTTCTCCTTATTCTGCTTCTTCTGATTCACCCTCCAGACTTCACCTTCTCCTTCTCCTTCTTCTGCTTCTTCTGATTCACCCTCCAGACTTCACCTTCTCCTTCTCCTTCTTCTGCTTCTTCTGATTCACCCTCCAGACTTCACCTTCTCCTTCTCCTTCGTCTACTTCTTCTGATTCACCCTCCAGACTACACCTTCTCCTTCTCCTTCTTCTACTTCTTCTGATTCACCCTCCAGACTTCACCTTCTCCTTCTCCTTCTTCTGTTTCTTCTGATTCACCGTCCAGACTTCACCTTCTCCTTCTCCTTCTTCTACTACTTCTGATTCACCCTCCAGACTTCACCTTCTCCTTCTCCTTCTTCTACTTCTTCTGATTCACCCTCCAGACTTCATGTTCTCCTTCTCCTTCTTCTGCTTCTTCTGATTCACCCTCCAGACTTCACCTTCTCCTTCTCCTTCTTCTGCTTCTTCTGATTCACCCTCCAGACTTCACCTTCTCCTTCTCCTTCTTCTACTTCTTCTGATTCACCCTCCAGACTTCACCTTCTCCTTCTCCTTCTTCTACTTCTTCTGATTCACCCTCCAGTCTTCACCTTCTCCTTCTCCTTCTTCTGTTTCTTCTGCTTCACCCTCCAGACTTCACCTTCTTTTTCTCTTTCTTCTGCTTCTTCTGATTCACCCTCCAGACTTCACCTTCTACTTCTCCTTCTTCTGATTCTTCTGATTCACCCTCCAGACTTCACCTTCTCCTTCTCCTTCTTCTGCTTCTTCTGATTCACCCTCCTGACTTCACCTTCTCCTACTTCTTCTTCTACTTCTTCTGCTTCACCCTCCAGACTTCACCTTCTCCTTCTCCTTCTTCTACTTCTTCTGATTCACCCTCCAGACTTCATCTTCTCCTTCTCCTTCTTCTGCTTCTTCTGATTCACCCTCCAGACTTCACCTTCTCCTTCTCCTTCCTCTGCTTCTTCTGATTCACCCTCCAGACTTCACCTTCTCCTTCTCCTTCTTCTGATTCTTCTGATTCACCCTCCAGACTTCACCTTCTCCTTCTCCTTCTTCTGCTTCTTCTGATTCACCCTCCTGACTTCACCTTCTCCTTCTCCTTCTTTTACTTCTTCTGATTCACCCTCCTGACTTCACCTTCTCCTTCTCCTTCTTCTACTTCTTCTGCTTCACCCCCCAGACTTCACCTTCTCCTTCTCCTTCTTCTACTTCTTCTGATTCACCCTCCAGACTTCACCTTCTCCTTCTCCTTCTTCTGTTTCTTCTGATTCACCCTCCAGACTTCACCTTCTCCTTCTCCTTCTTCTACTTCTTCTGCTTCTCCCTCCAGACTTCACCTTCTCCTTCTCCTTCTTCTACTTCTTCTGATTCACCCTTCAGACTTCACCTTCTCCTTCTCCTTTTTCTGCTTCTTCTGATTCACCCTCCAGACTTCACCTTCTCCTTCTCCTTATTCTGCTTCTTCTGATTCACCCTCCAGACTTCACCTTCTCCTTCTCCTTCTTCTGCTTCTTCTGATTCACCCTCCAGACTTCACCTTCTCCTTCTCCTTCTTCTACTTCTTCTGATTCACCCTTCAGACTTCACCTTCTCCTTCTCCTTTTTCTGCTTCTTCTGATTCACCCTCCAGACTTCACCTTCTCCTTCTCCTTATTCTGCTTCTTCTGATTCACCCTCCAGACTTCACCTTCTCCTTCTCCTTCTTGTGCTTCTTCTGATTCACCCTCCAGACTTCACCTTCTCCTTCTCCTTCTTCTGCTTCTTCTGATTCACCCTCCAGACTTCACCTTCTCCTTCTCCTTCGTCTACTTCTTCTGATTCACCCTCCAGACTACACCTTCTCCTTCTCCTTCTTCTGCTTCTTCTGATTCACCCTCCAGACTTCACCTTCTCCTTCTTCTGTTTCTTCTGATTCACCGTCCAGACTTCACCTTCTCCTTCTCCTTCTTCTACTACTTCTGATTCACCCTCCAGACTTCACCTTCTCCTTCTCCTTCTTCTACTTCTTCTGATTCACCCTCCAGACATCATCTTCTCCTTCTCCTTCTTCTGCTTCTTCTGATTCACCCTCCAGACTTCACCTTCTCCTTCTCCTTCTTCTGCTTCTTCTGATTCACCCTCCAGACTTCACCTTATCCTTCTCCTTCTTCTACTTCTTCTGATTCACCCTCCAGACTTCACCTACTCCTTCTCCTTCTTCTACTTCTTCTGATTCACCCTCCAGTCTTCACCTTCTCCTTCTCCTTCTTCTGTTTCTTCTGCTTCACCCTCCAGACTTCACCTTCTTCTTCTCTTTCTTCTGCTTCTTCTGATTCACCCTCCAGACTTCACCTTCTACTTCTCCTTCTTCTGATTCTTCTGATTCACCCTCCAGACTTCACCTTCTCCTTCTCCTTCTTCTGCTTCTTCTGATTCACCCTCCTGACTTCACCTTCTCCTACTTCTTCTTCTACTTCTTCTGATTCACCCTCCTGACTTCACCTTCTCCTTCTCCTTCTTCTACTTCTTCTGCTTCACCCTCCAGACTTCACCTTCTCCTTCTCCTTCTTCTACTTCTTCTGATTCACCCTCCAGACTTCATCTTCTCCTTCTCCTTCTTCTGCTTCTTCTGATTCACCCTCCAGACTTCACCTTCTCTTTCTCCTTATTCTGCTTCTTCTGATTCACCCTCCAGACTTCACCTTCTCCTTCTCCTTATTCTGCTTCTTCTGATTCACCCTCCAGACTTCATCTTCTCCTTCTCCTTCCTCTGCTTCTTCTGATTCACCCTCCAGACTTCACCTTCTCCTTCTCCTTCTTCTGATTCTTCTGATTCACCCTCCAGACTTCACCTTCTCCTTCTCCTTCTTCTGCTTCTTCTGATTCACCCTCCTGACTTCACCTTCTCCTTCTCCTTCTTCTACTTCTTCTGATTCACCCTCCTGACTTCACCTTCTCCTTCTCCTTCTTCTACTTCTTCTGCTTCACCCTCCAGACTTCACCTTCTCCTTCTCCTTCTTCTACTTCTTCTGATTCACCCTCCAGACTTCACCTTCTCCTTCTCCTTCTTCTGCTTCTTCTGATTCACCCTCCAGACTTCACCTTCTCCTTCTCCTTATTCTGCTTCTTCTGATTCACCCTCTAGACTTCACCTTCTCCTTCTCCTTCTTCTGCTTCTTCTGATTCACACTCCAGACTTCACCTTCTCCTTCTCCTTCTTCTACTTCTTCTGATTCACCCTCCAGACTTCACCTTCTCCTTCTCTTTCTTCTGCTTCTTCTGATTCACCCTCCAGACTTCATCTTCTCCTTCTCCTTCTTCTGATTCTTCTGATTCACCCTCCAGACTTCACCTTCTCCTTCTCCTTCTTCTGCTTCTTCTGATTCACCCTCCTGACTTCACCTTCTCCTTCTCCTTCTTCTACTTCTTCTGATTCACCCTCCTGACTTCACCTTCTCCTTCTCCTTCTTCTACTTCTTCTGCTTCACCCTCCAGACTTCACCTTCTCCTTCTCCTTATTCTACTTCTTCTGATTCACCCTCCAGACTTGACCTTCTCCTTCTCCTTCTTCTACTTCTTCTGATTCACCCTCCAGACTTCACCTTCTCCTTCTCCTTCTTCTGCTTCTTCTGCTTCACCGTCCTGACTTCACCTTCTCCTTCTCCTTCTTCTACTTCTTCTGCTTCATCCCCCTGACATCACCTGCTCCTTCTCCTTCTTCTGCTTCTTCTGATTCACCCTCCTAACTTCACCTTCTCCTTCTCCTTCTTCTGCTTCTTCTGATTCACCCTCCTGACTTCACCTTCTCCTTCTCCTTCTTCTGCTTCTTCTGATTCACCCTCCAGACTTCACCTTCTCCTTCTCCTTCTTCTGCATCTTCTGATTCACCCTCCAGACTTCACCTTCTCCTTCTCCTTCTTCTGCTTCTTCTGATTCACCCTCCAGACCTCACCTTCTCCTTCTCCTTCTTCTACTTCTTCTGATTCACCCTCCAGACTTAATCTTCTCCTTCTCCTTCTTCTGCTTCTTCTGATTCACCCTCCAGACTTCACCTTCTCCTTCTCCTTCTTCTGCTTCTTCTGATTCACCCTCCAGACTTCACCTTCTCCTTCTCCTTCTTCTACTTCTTCTGATTCACCCTACAGACTTCACCTTCTCCTTCTCCTTCTTCTACTTCTTCTGATTCACCCTCCAGTCTTCACCTTCTCCTTCTCCTTCTTCTGTTTCTTCTGCTTCACCCTCCAGACTTCACCTTCTCCTTCTCTTTCTTCTGCTTCTTCTGATTCACCCTCCAGACTTCACCTTCTCCTTCTCCTTCTTCTGATTCTTCTGATTCACCCTCCAGACTTCACCTTCTCCTTCTCCTTCTTCTGCTTCTTCTGATTCACCCTCCTGACTTCACCTTCTCCTTCTCCTTCTTCTACTTCTTCTGATTCACCCTCCTGACTTCACCTTCTCCTTCTCCTTCTTCTACTTCTTCTGCTTCACCCTCCAGACTTCACCTTCTCCTTCTCCTTCTTCTACTTCTTCTGATTCACCCTTCAGACTTCACCTTCTGCTTCTCCTTTTTCTGCTTCTTCTGATTCACCCTCCAGACTTCACCTTCTCCTTCTCCTTATTCTGCTTCTTCTGATTCACCCTCCAGACTTCACCTTCTCCTTCTCCTTCTTCTGCTTCTTCTGATTCACCCTCCAGACTTCACCTTCTCCTTCTCCTTCTTCTGCTTCTTCTGATTCACCCTCCAGACTTCACCTTCTCCTTCTCCTTCTTCTGCTTTTTCTGATTCACCCTCCAGACTTCACGTTCTCCTTCTCCTTCTTCTACTTCTTCTGATTCACCCTCCAGACTTCACCTTCTCCTTCTCTTTCTTCTGCTTCTTCTGATTCACCCTCCAGACTTCACCTTCTCCTTCTCCTTCTTCTGATTCTTCTGATTCACCCTCCAGACTTCACCTTCTCCTTCTCCTTCTTCTGCTTCTTCTGATTTACCCTCCTGACTTCACCTTCTCCTTCTCCTTCTTCTACTTCTTCTGATTCACCCTCCTGACTTCACCTTCTCCTTCTCCTTCTTCTACTTCTTCTGCTTCCCCCTGCAGACTTCACCTTCTCCTTCTCCTTCTTCTACTTCTTCTGATTCACCCTCCAGACTTCACCTTCTCCTTCTCCTTCTTTTGCTTCTTCTGCTTCACACTCCAGACTTCACCTTCTCCTTCTCCTTCTTCTGCTTCTTCTGATTCACCCTCCTTACTTCACCTTCTCCTTCTCCTTCTTCTGCTTCTTCTGATTCACCCTCCTGACTTCACCTTCTCCTTCTCCTTCTTCTACTTCTTCTGATTCACCCTCCTGACTTCACCTTCTCCTTCTCCTTCTTCTACTTCTTCCGATTCACCCTCCAGACTTCACCTTCTCCTTCTCCTTCTTCTGCTTCTTCTGATTCACCCTCCAGACCTCACCTTCTCCTTCTCCTTCTTCTACTTCTTCTGATTCACCCTCCAGACTTCATCTTCTCCTTCTCCTTCTTCTGCTTCTTCTGTTTCACCCTCCAGACTTCACCTTCTCCTTCTCCTTCTTCTGCTTCTTCTGATTCACCCTCCAGACTTCATCTTCTCCTTCTCCTTCTTCTGCTTCTTCTGATTCACCCTCCAGACTTCACTTTCTCCTTCTCCTTCTTCTGCTTCTTCTGATTCACCCTCCAGACTTCACCTTCTCCTTCTCCTTCTTCTACTTCTTCTGATTCACCCTCCAGACTTCACCTTCTCCTTCTCCTTCTTCTACTTCTTCAGATTCACCCTCCAGTCTTCACCTTCTCCTTCTCCTTCTTCTGTTTCTTCTGCTTTACCCTCCAGACTTCACCTTCTCCTTCTCTTTCTTCTGCTTCTTCTGATTCACCCTCCAGGCTTCACCCTCTCCTTCTCCTTCTTCTGATTCTTCTGATTCACCCTCCAGACTTCACCTTCTCCTTCTCCTTCTTCTGCTTCTTCTGATTCACCCTCCAGACTTCACCTTCTCCTTCTCCTTCTTCTGCTTCTTCTGATTCACCCTCCAGACTTCATCTTCTCCTTCTCCTTCTTCTGCTTCTTCTGATTCACCCTCCAGACTTCACCTTCTCCTTCTCCTTCTTCTGCTTCTTCTGATTCACCCTCCAGACTTCACCTTCTCCTTCTCCTTCTTCTAATTCTTCTGATTCACCCTCCAGACTTCACCTTCTCCTTCTCCTTCTTCTACTTCTTCAGATTCACCCTCCAGTCTTCACCTTCTCCTTCTCCTTCTTCTGTTTCTTCTGCTTCACTCTCCTGACTTCACCTTCTCCTTCTCCTTCTTCTACTTCTTCTGATTCACCCTCCAGACATCACCTTCTCCTTCTCCTTCTTCTGCTTCTTCTGCTTCACCCTCTAGACTTCAACTTCTCCTTCTCCTTCTTCTGCTTCTTCTGCTGCGCCCTCCAGACTTCACCTTCTCCTTCTCCTTCTTCTGCTTCTTCTGCTTCACCGTCCTGACTTCACCTTCTCCTTCTCCTTCTTCTACTTCTTCTGCTTCACCCCCCTGACTTCACCTGCTCCTTCTCCTTCTTCTGCTTCTTCTGATTCACCCTCCTAACTTCACCTTCTCCTTCTCCTTCTTCTGCTTCTTCTGATTCACCCTCCTGACTTCACCTTCTCCTTCTCCTTCTTCTGCTTCTTCTGATTCACCCTCCAGACTTCACCTTCTCCTTCTCCTTCTTCTGCTTCTTCTGTTTCACCCTCCAGACTTCACCTTCTCCTTCTCCTTCTTCTGCTTCTTCTGATTCACCCTCCAGACTTCATCTTCTCCTTCTCCTTCTTCTGCTTCTTCTGATTCACCCTCCAGACTTCACCTTCTCCTTCTCCTTCTTCTGCTTCTTCTGATTCACCCTCCAGACTTCACCTTCTCCTTCTCCTTCTTCTACTTCTTCTGATTCACCCTCCAGACTTCACCTTCTCCTTCTCCTTCTTCTACTTCTTCAGATTCACCCTCCAGTCTTCACCTTCTCCTTCTCCTTCTTCTGTTTCTTCTGCTTCACCCTCCAGACTTCACCTTCTCCTTCTCCTTCTTCTACTTCTTCTGATTCACCCTCCAGACTTCACCTTCTCCTTCTCCTTCTTCTACTTCTTCAGATTCACCCTCCAGTCTTCACCTTCTCCTTCTCCTTCTTCTACTTCTTCTGATTCACCCTCCTGACTTCACCTTCTCCTTCTCCTTCTTCTACTTCTTCTGCTTCACCCTCCAGACTTCACCTTCTCCTTCTCCTTATTCTACTTCTTCTGATTCACCCTCCAGACTTGACCTTCTCCTTCTCCTTCTTCTACTTCTTCTGATTCACCCTCCAGACTTCACCTTCTCCTTCTCCTTCTTCTGCTTCTTCTGCTTCACCGTCCTGACTTCACCTTCTCCTTCTCCTTCTTCTACTTCTTCTGCTTCATCCCCCTGACATCACCTGCTCCTTCTCCTTCTTCTGCTTCTTCTGATTCACCCTCCTAACTTCACCTTCTCCTTCTCCTTCTTCTGCTTCTTCTGATTCACCCTCCTGACTTCACCTTCTCCTTCTCCTTCTTCTGCTTCTTCTGATTCACCCTCCAGACTTCACCTTCTCCTTCTCCTTCTTCTGCATCTTCTGATTCACCCTCCAGACTTCACCTTCTCCTTCTCCTTCTTCTGCTTCTTCTGATTCACCCTCCAGACCTCACCTTCTCCTTCTCCTTCTTCTACTTCTTCTGATTCACCCTCCAGACTTAATCTTCTCCTTCTCCTTCTTCTGCTTCTTCTGATTCACCCTCCAGACTTCACCTTCTCCTTCTCCTTCTTCTGCTTCTTCTGATTCACCCTCCAGACTTCACCTTCTCCTTCTCCTTCTTCTACTTCTTCTGATTCACCCTACAGACTTCACCTTCTCCTTCTCCTTCTTCTACTTCTTCTGATTCACCCTCCAGTCTTCACCTTCTCCTTCTCCTTCTTCTGTTTCTTCTGCTTCACCCTCCAGACTTCACCTTCTCCTTCTCCTTCTTCTACTTCTTCTGATTCACCCTCCAGACTTCACCTTCTCCTTCTCCTTCTTCTGATTCTTCTGATTCACCCTCCAGACTTCACCTTCTCCTTCTCCTTCTTCTGCTTCTTCTGATTAACCTTCCTGACTTCACCTTCTCCTTCTCCTTCTTCTACTTCTTCTGATTCACCCTCCTGACTTCACCTTCTCCTTCTCCTTCTTCTACTTCTTCTGCTTCACCCTCCAGACTTCACCTTCTCCTTCTCCTTCTTCTACTTCTTCTGATTCACCCTTCAGACTTCACCTTCTGCTTCTCCTTTTTCTGCTTCTTCTGATTCACCCTCCAGACTTCACCTTCTCCTTCTCCTTATTCTGCTTCTTCTGATTCACCCTCCAGACTTCACCATCTCCTTCTCCTTCTTCTGCTTCTTCTGATTCACCCTCCAGACTTCACCTTCTCCTTCTCCTTCTTCTGCTTCTTCTGATTCACCCTCCAGACTTCACCTTCTCCTTCTCCTTCTTCTACTTCTTCTGATTCACCCTCCAGACTTCACCTTCTCCTTCTCCTTCTTCTACTTCTTCAGATTCACCCTCCAGTCTTCACCTTCTCCTTCTCCTTCTTCTGTTTCTTCTGCTTTACCCTCCAGACTTCACCTTCTCCTTCTCTTTCTTCTGCTTCTTCTGATTCACCCTCCAGACTTCATCTTCTCCTTCTCCTTCTTCTGCTTCTTCTGTTTCACCCTCCAGACTTCACCTTCTCCTTCTCCTTCTTCTGCTTCTTCTGATTCACCCTCCAGACTTCATCTTCTCCTTCTCCTTCTTCTGCTTCTTCTGATTCACCCTCCAGACTTCACCTTCTCCTTCTCCTTCTTCTGCTTCTTCTGATTCACCCTCCAGACTTCACCTTCTCCTTCTCCTTCTTCTACTTCTTCTGATTCACCCTCCAGACTTCACCTTCTCCTTCTCCTTCTTCTACTTCTTCAGATTCACCCTCCAGTCTTCACCTTCTCCTTCTCCTTCTTCTGTTTCTTCTGCTTTACCCTCCAGACTTCACCTTCTCCTTCTCTTTCTTCTGCTTCTTCTGATTCACCCTCCAGGCTTCACCCTCTCCTTCTCCTTCTTCTGATTCTTCTGATTCACCCTCCAGACTTCACCTTCTCCTTCTCCTTCTTCTGCTTCTTCTGATTCACCCTCCAGACTTCACCTTCTCCTTCTCCTTCTTCTGCTTCTTCTGATTCACCCTCCAGACTTCATCTTCTCCTTCTCCTTCTTCTGCTTCTTCTGATTCACCCTCCAGACTTCACCTTCTCCTTCTCCTTCTTCTGCTTCTTCTGATTCACCCTCCAGACTTCACCTTCTCCTTCTCCTTCTTCTAATTCTTCTGATTCACCCTCCAGACTTCACCTTCTCCTTCTCCTTCTTCTACTTCTTCAGATTCACCCTCCAGTCTTCACCTTCTCCTTCTCCTTCTTCTGTTTCTTCTGCTTCACTCTCCTGACTTCACCTTCTCCTTCTCCTTCTTCTACTTCTTCTGATTCACCCTCCAGACTTCACCTTCTCCTTCTCCTTCTTCTGCTTCTTCTGCTTCACCCTCTAGACTTCAACTTCTCCTTCTCCTTCTTCTGCTTCTTCTGCTGCGCCCTCCAGACTTCACCTTCTCCTTCTCCTTCTTCTGCTTCTTCTGCTTCACCGTCCTGACTTCACCTTCTCGTTCTCCTTCTTCTACTTCTTCTGCTTCACCCCCCTGACTTCACCTGCTCCTTCTCCTTCTTCTGCTTCTTCTGATTCACCCTCCTAACTTCACCTTCTCCTTCTCCTTCTTCTGCTTCTTCTGATTCACCCTCCTGACTTCACCTTCTCCTTCTCCTTCTTCTGCTTCTTCTGATTCACCCTCCAGACTTCACCTTCTCCTTCTCCTTCTTCTGCTTCTTCGGTTTCACCCTCCAGACTTCACCTTCTCCTTCTCCTTCTTCTGCTTCTTCTGATTCACCCTCCAGATTTCATCTTCTCCTTCTCCTTCTTCTGCTTCTTCTGATTCACCCTCCAGACTTCACCTTCTCCTTCTCCTTCTTCTGCTTCTTCTGATTCACCCTCCAGACTTCACCTTCTCCTTCTCCTTCTTCTACTTCTTCTGATTCACCCTCCAGACTTCACCTTCTCCTTCTCCTTCTTCTACTTCTTCAGATTCACCCACCAGTCTTCACCTTCTCCTTCTCCTTCTTCTGTTTCTTCTGCTTCACCCTCCAGACTTCACCTTCTCCTTCTCCTTCTTCTACTTCTTCTGATTCACCCTCCAGACTTCATCTTCTCCTTCTCCTTCTTCTGCTTCTTCTGTTTCACCCTCCAGACTTCACCTTCTCCTTCTCCTTCTTCTGCTTCTTCTGATTCACCCTCCAGACTTCATCTTCTCCTTCTCCTTCTTCTGCTTCTTCTGATTCACCCTCCAGACTTCACCTTCTCCTTCTCCTTCTTCTGCTTCTTCTGATTCACCCTCCAGACTTCACCTTCTCCTTCTCCTTCTTCTACTTCTTCTGATTCACCCTCCAGACTTCACCTTCTCCTTCTCCTTCTTCTACTTCTTCAGATTCACCCTCCAGTCTTCACCTTCTCCTTCTCCTTCTTCTGTTTCTTCTGCTTCACTCTCCTGACTTCACCTTCTCCTTCTCCTTCTTCTACTTCTTCTGATTCACCCTCCAGACTTCACCTTCTCCTTCTCCTTCTTCTGCTTCTTCTGCTTCACCCTCTAGACTTCAACTTCTCCTTCTCCTTCTTCTGCTTCTTCTGCTGCGCCCTCCAGACTTCACCTTCTCCTTCTCCTTCTTCTGCTTCTTCTGCTTCACCCCCCTGACTTCACCTGCTCCTTCTCCTTCTTCTGCTTCTTCTGATTCACCCTCCTAACTTCACCTTCTCCTTCTCCTTCTTCTGCTTCTTCTGATTCACCCTCCTGACCTCACCTTCTCCTTCTCCTTCTTCTACTTCTTCTGATTCACCCTCCTGACTTCACCTTCTCCTGCTCCTTCTTCTACTTCTTCTGCTTCACCCTCCAGAGTTCACCTTCTCCTTCTCCTTCTTCTACTTCTTCTGATTCACCCTTCAGACTTCACCTTCTCCTTCTCCTTTTCTGCTTCTTCTGATTCACCCTCCAGACTTCACCTTCTCCTTCTCCTTATTCTGCTTCTTCTGATTCACCCTCCAGACTTCACCTTCTCCTTCTCCTTCTTCTGCTTCTTCTGATTCACCCTCCAGACTTCACCTTCTCCTTCTCCTTCTTCTGCTTCTTCTGATTCACCCTCCAGACTTCACCTTCTCCTTCTCCTTCGTCTACTTCTTCTGATTCACCCTCCAGACTACACCTTCTCCTTCTCCTTCTTCTACTTCTTCTGATTCACCCTCCAGACTTCACCTTCTCCTTCTCCTTCTTCTGTTTCTTCTGATTCACCGTCCAGACTTCACCTTCTCCTTCTCCTTCTTCTACTACTTCTGATTCACCCTCCAGACTTCACCTTCTCCTTCTCCTTCTTCTACTTCTTCTGATTCACCCTCCAGACTTCATGTTCTCCTTCTCCTTCTTCTGCTTCTTCTGATTCACCCTCCAGACTTCACCTTCTCCTTCTCCTTCTTCTGCTTCTTCTGATTCACCCTCCAGACTTCACCTTCTCCTTCTCCTTCTTCTACTTCTTCTGATTCACCCTCCAGACTTCACCTTCTCCTTCTCCTTCTTCTACTTCTTCTGATTCACCCTCCAGTCTTCACCTTCTCCTTCTCCTTCTTCTGTTTCTTCTGCTTCACCCTCCAGACTTCACCTTCTTTTTCTCTTTCTTCTGCTTCTTCTGATTCACCCTCCAGACTTCACCTTCTACTTCTCCTTCTTCTGATTCTTCTGATTCACCCTCCAGACTTCACCTTCTCCTTCTCCTTCTTCTGCTTCTTCTGATTCACCCTCCTGACTTCACCTTCTCCTACTTCTTCTTCTACTTCTTCTGCTTCACCCTCCAGACTTCACCTTCTCCTTCTCCTTCTTCTACTTCTTCTGATTCACCCTCCAGACTTCATCTTCTCCTTCTCCTTCTTCTGCTTCTTCTGATTCACCCTCCAGACTTCACCTTCTCCTTCTCCTTCCTCTGCTTCTTCTGATTCACCCTCCAGACTTCACCTTCTCCTTCTCCTTCTTCTGATTCTTCTGATTCACCCTCCAGACTTCACCTTCTCCTTCTCCTTCTTCTGCTTCTTCTGATTCACCCTCCTGACTTCACCTTCTCCTTCTCCTTCTTTTACTTCTTCTGATTCACCCTCCTGACTTCACCTTCTCCTTCTCCTTCTTCTACTTCTTCTGCTTCACCCCCCAGACTTCACCTTCTCCTTCTCCTTCTTCTACTTCTTCTGATTCACCCTCCAGACTTCACCTTCTCCTTCTCCTTCTTCTGTTTCTTCTGATTCACCCTCCAGACTTCACCTTCTCCTTCTCCTTCTTCTACTTCTTCTGCTTCTCCCTCCAGACTTCACCTTCTCCTTCTCCTTCTTCTGCTTCTTCTGATTCACCCTCCAGACTTCACCTTCTCCTTCTCTTTCTTCTGCTTCTTCTGATTCACCCTCCAGACTTCACCTTCTCCTTCTCCTTCTTCTACTTCTTCTGATTCACCCTCCAGACTTCACCTTCTCCTTCTCCTTCTTCCACTTCTTCTGCTTCTCCCTCCAGACTTCACCTTCTCCTTCTCCTTCTTCTGCTTCTTCTGATTCACCCTCCAGACTTCACCTTCTCCTTCTCCTTCTTCTGATTCTTCTGATTCACCCTCCAGACTTCACCTTCTCCTTCTCCTTTTTCTGCTTCTTATGATTCACCCTCCTGACTTCATCTTCTCCTTCTCCTTCTTCTACTTCTTCTGATTCACCCTCCTGACTTCACCTTCTCCTGCTCCTTCTTCTACTTCTTCTGCTTCACCCTCCAGACTTCACCTTCTCCTTCTCCTTCTTCTACTTCTTCTGATTCACCCTTCAGACTTCACCTTCTCCTTCTCCTTTTTCTGCTTCTTCTGATTCACCCTCCAGACTTCACCTTCTCCTTCTCCTTATTCTGCTTCTTCTGATTCACCCTCCAGACTTCACCTTCTCCTTCTCCTTCTTCTGCTTCTTCTGATTCACCCTCCAGACTTCACCTTCTCCTTCTCCTTCTTCTACTTCTTCTGATTCACCCTTCAGACTTCACCTTCTCCTTCTCCTTTTTCTGCTTCTTCTGATTCACCCTCCAGACTTCACCTTCTCCTTCTCCTTATTCTGCTTCTTCTGATTCACCCTCCAGACTTCACCTTCTCCTTCTCCTTCTTCTGCTTCTTCTGATTCACCCTCCAGACTTCACCTTCTCCTTCTCCTTCTTCTGCTTCTTCTGATTCACCCTCCAGACTTCACCTTCTCCTTCTCCTTCGTCTACTTCTTCTGATTCACCCTCCAGACTACACCTTCTCCTTCTCCTTCTTCTGCTTCTTCTGATTCACCCTCCAGACTTCACCTTCTCCTTCTTCTGTTTCTTCTGATTCACCGTCCAGACTTCACCTTCTCCTTCTCCTTCTTCTACTACTTCTGATTCACCCTCCAGACTTCACCTTCTCCTTCTCCTTCTTCTACTTCTTCTGATTCACCCTCCAGACATCATCTTCTCCTTCTCCTTCTTCTGCTTCTTCTGATTCACCCTCCAGACTTCACCTTCTCCTTCTCCTTCTTCTGCTTCTTCTGATTCACCCTCCAGACTTCACCTTATCCTTCTCCTTCTTCTACTTCTTCTGATTCACCCTCCAGACTTCACCTACTCCTTCTCCTTCTTCTACTTCTTCTGATTCACCCTCCAGTCTTCACCTTCTCCTTCTCCTTCTTCTGTTTCTTCTGCTTCACCCTCCAGACTTCACCTTCTTCTTCTCTTTCTTCTGCTTCTTCTGATTCACCCTCCAGACTTCACCTTCTACTTCTCCTTCTTCTGATTCTTCTGATTCACCCTCCAGACTTCACCTTCTCCTTCTCCTTCTTCTGCTTCTTCTGATTCACCCTCCTGACTTCACCTTCTCCTACTTCTTCTTCTACTTCTTCTGATTCACCCTCCTGACTTCACCTTCTCCTTCTCCTTCTTCTACTTCTTCTGCTTCACCCTCCAGACTTCACCTTCTCCTTCTCCTTCTTCTACTTCTTCTGATTCACCCTCCAGACTTCATCTTCTCCTTCTCCTTCTTCTGCTTCTTCTGATTCACCCTCCAGACTTCACCTTCTCTTTCTCCTTATTCTGCTTCTTCTGATTCACCCTCCAGACTTCACCTTCTCCTTCTCCTTATTCTGCTTCTTCTGATTCACCCTCCAGACTTCATCTTCTCCTTCTCCTTCCTCTGCTTCTTCTGATTCACCCTCCAGACTTCACCTTCTCCTTCTCCTTCTTCTGATTCTTCTGATTCACCCTCCAGACTTCACCTTCTCCTTCTCCTTCTTCTGCTTCTTCTGATTCACCCTCCTGACTTCACCTTCTCCTTCTCCTTCTTCTACTTCTTCTGATTCACCCTCCTGACTTCACCTTCTCCTTCTCCTTCTTCTACTTCTTCTGCTTCACCCTCCAGACTTCACCTTCTCCTTCTCCTTCTTCTACTTCTTCTGATTCACCCTCCAGACTTCACCTTCTCCTTCTCCTTCTTCTGCTTCTTCTGATTCACCCTCCAGACTTCACCTTCTCCTTCTCCTTATTCTGCTTCTTCTGATTCACCCTCTAGACTTCACCTTCTCCTTCTCCTTCTTCTGCTTCTTCTGATTCACACTCCAGACTTCACCTTCTCCTTCTCCTTCTTCTACTTCTTCTGATTCACCCTCCAGACTTCACCTTCTCCTTCTCTTTCTTCTGCTTCTTCTGATTCACCCTCCAGACTTCATCTTCTCCTTCTCCTTCTTCTGATTCTTCTGATTCACCCTCCAGACTTCACCTTCTCCTTCTCCTTCTTCTGCTTCTTCTGATTCACCCTCCTGACTTCACCTTCTCCTTCTCCTTCTTCTACTTCTTCTGATTCACCCTCCTGACTTCACCTTCTCCTTCTCCTTCTTCTACTTCTTCTGCTTCACCCTCCAGACTTCACCTTCTCCTTCTCCTTATTCTACTTCTTCTGATTCACCCTCCAGACTTGACCTTCTCCTTCTCCTTCTTCTACTTCTTCTGATTCACCCTCCAGACTTCACCTTCTCCTTCTCCTTCTTCTGCTTCTTCTGCTTCACCGTCCTGACTTCACCTTCTCCTTCTCCTTCTTCTACTTCTTCTGCTTCATCCCCCTGACATCACCTGCTCCTTCTCCTTCTTCTGCTTCTTCTGATTCACCCTCCTAACTTCACCTTCTCCTTCTCCTTCTTCTGCTTCTTCTGATTCACCCTCCTGACTTCACCTTCTCCTTCTCCTTCTTCTGCTTCTTCTGATTCACCCTCCAGACTTCACCTTCTCCTTCTCCTTCTTCTGCATCTTCTGATTCACCCTCCAGACTTCACCTTCTCCTTCTCCTTCTTCTGCTTCTTCTGATTCACCCTCCAGACCTCACCTTCTCCTTCTCCTTCTTCTACTTCTTCTGATTCACCCTCCAGACTTAATCTTCTCCTTCTCCTTCTTCTGCTTCTTCTGATTCACCCTCCAGACTTCACCTTCTCCTTCTCCTTCTTCTGCTTCTTCTGATTCACCCTCCAGACTTCACCTTCTCCTTCTCCTTCTTCTACTTCTTCTGATTCACCCTACAGACTTCACCTTCTCCTTCTCCTTCTTCTACTTCTTCTGATTCACCCTCCAGTCTTCACCTTCTCCTTCTCCTTCTTCTGTTTCTTCTGCTTCACCCTCCAGACTTCACCTTCTCCTTCTCTTTCTTCTGCTTCTTCTGATTCACCCTCCAGACTTCACCTTCTCCTTCTCCTTCTTCTGATTCTTCTGATTCACCCTCCAGACTTCACCTTCTCCTTCTCCTTCTTCTGCTTCTTCTGATTCACCCTCCTGACTTCACCTTCTCCTTCTCCTTCTTCTACTTCTTCTGATTCACCCTCCTGACTTCACCTTCTCCTTCTCCTTCTTCTACTTCTTCTGCTTCACCCTCCAGACTTCACCTTCTCCTTCTCCTTCTTCTACTTCTTCTGATTCACCCTTCAGACTTCACCTTCTGCTTCTCCTTTTTCTGCTTCTTCTGATTCACCCTCCAGACTTCACCTTCTCCTTCTCCTTATTCTGCTTCTTCTGATTCACCCTCCAGACTTCACCTTCTCCTTCTCCTTCTTCTGCTTCTTCTGATTCACCCTCCAGACTTCACCTTCTCCTTCTCCTTCTTCTGCTTCTTCTGATTCACCCTCCAGACTTCACCTTCTCCTTCTCCTTCTTCTGCTTTTTCTGATTCACCCTCCAGACTTCACGTTCTCCTTCTCCTTCTTCTACTTCTTCTGATTCACCCTCCAGACTTCACCTTCTCCTTCTCTTTCTTCTGCTTCTTCTGATTCACCCTCCAGACTTCACCTTCTCCTTCTCCTTCTTCTGATTCTTCTGATTCACCCTCCAGACTTCACCTTCTCCTTCTCCTTCTTCTGCTTCTTCTGATTTACCCTCCTGACTTCACCTTCTCCTTCTCCTTCTTCTACTTCTTCTGATTCACCCTCCTGACTTCACCTTCTCCTTCTCCTTCTTCTACTTCTTCTGCTTCCCCCTGCAGACTTCACCTTCTCCTTCTCCTTCTTCTACTTCTTCTGATTCACCCTCCAGACTTCACCTTCTCCTTCTCCTTCTTTTGCTTCTTCTGCTTCACACTCCAGACTTCACCTTCTCCTTCTCCTTCTTCTGCTTCTTCTGATTCACCCTCCTTACTTCACCTTCTCCTTCTCCTTCTTCTGCTTCTTCTGATTCACCCTCCTGACTTCACCTTCTCCTTCTCCTTCTTCTACTTCTTCTGATTCACCCTCCTGACTTCACCTTCTCCTTCTCCTTCTTCTACTTCTTCCGATTCACCCTCCAGACTTCACCTTCTCCTTCTCCTTCTTCTGCTTCTTCTGATTCACCCTCCAGACCTCACCTTCTCCTTCTCCTTCTTCTACTTCTTCTGATTCACCCTCCAGACTTCATCTTCTCCTTCTCCTTCTTCTGCTTCTTCTGTTTCACCCTCCAGACTTCACCTTCTCCTTCTCCTTCTTCTGCTTCTTCTGATTCACCCTCCAGACTTCATCTTCTCCTTCTCCTTCTTCTGCTTCTTCTGATTCACCCTCCAGACTTCACCTTCTCCTTCTCCTTCTTCTGCTTCTTCTGATTCACCCTCCAGACTTCACCTTCTCCTTCTCCTTCTTCTACTTCTTCTGATTCACCCTCCAGACTTCACCTTCTCCTTCTCCTTCTTCTACTTCTTCAGATTCACCCTCCAGTCTTCACCTTCTCCTTCTCCTTCTTCTGTTTCTTCTGCTTTACCCTCCAGACTTCACCTTCTCCTTCTCTTTCTTCTGCTTCTTCTGATTCACCCTCCAGGCTTCACCCTCTCCTTCTCCTTCTTCTGATTCTTCTGATTCACCCTCCAGACTTCACCTTCTCCTTCTCCTTCTTCTGCTTCTTCTGATTCACCCTCCAGACTTCACCTTCTCCTTCTCCTTCTTCTGCTTCTTCTGATTCACCCTCCAGACTTCATCTTCTCCTTCTCCTTCTTCTGCTTCTTCTGATTCACCCTCCAGACTTCACCTTCTCCTTCTCCTTCTTCTGCTTCTTCTGATTCACCCTCCAGACTTCACCTTCTCCTTCTCCTTCTTCTAATTCTTCTGATTCACCCTCCAGACTTCACCTTCTCCTTCTCCTTCTTCTACTTCTTCAGATTCACCCTCCAGTCTTCACCTTCTCCTTCTCCTTCTTCTGTTTCTTCTGCTTCACTCTCCTGACTTCACCTTCTCCTTCTCCTTCTTCTACTTCTTCTGATTCACCCTCCAGACATCACCTTCTCCTTCTCCTTCTTCTGCTTCTTCTGCTTCACCCTCTAGACTTCAACTTCTCCTTCTCCTTCTTCTGCTTCTTCTGCTGCGCCCTCCAGACTTCACCTTCTCCTTCTCCTTCTTCTGCTTCTTCTGCTTCACCGTCCTGACTTCACCTTCTCCTTCTCCTTCTTCTACTTCTTCTGCTTCACCCCCCTGACTTCACCTGCTCCTTCTCCTTCTTCTGCTTCTTCTGATTCACCCTCCTAACTTCACCTTCTCCTTCTCCTTCTTCTGCTTCTTCTGATTCACCCTCCTGACTTCACCTTCTCCTTCTCCTTCTTCTGCTTCTTCTGATTCACCCTCCAGACTTCACCTTCTCCTTCTCCTTCTTCTGCTTCTTCTGTTTCACCCTCCAGACTTCACCTTCTCCTTCTCCTTCTTCTGCTTCTTCTGATTCACCCTCCAGACTTCATCTTCTCCTTCTCCTTCTTCTGCTTCTTCCGATTCACCCTCCAGACTTCACCTTCTCCTTCTCCTTCTTCTGCTTCTTCTGATTCACCCTCCAGACTTCACCTTCTCCTTCTCCTTCTTCTACTTCTTCTGATTCACCCTCCAGACTTCACCTTCTCCTTCTCCTTCTTCTACTTCTTCAGATTCACCCTCCAGTCTTCACCTTCTCCTTCTCCTTCTTCTGTTTCTTCTGCTTCACCCTCCAGACTTCACCTTCTCCTTCTCCTTCTTCTACTTCTTCTGATTCACCCTCCAGACTTCACCTTCTCCTTCTCCTTCTTCTACTTCTTCAGATTCACCCTCCAGTCTTCACCTTCTCCTTCTCCTTCTTCTACTTCTTCTGATTCACCCTCCTGACTTCACCTTCTCCTTCTCCTTCTTCTACTTCTTCTGCTTCACCCTCCAGACTTCACCTTCTCCTTCTCCTTATTCTACTTCTTCTGATTCACCCTCCAGACTTGTCCTTCTCCTTCTCCTTCTTCTACTTCTTCTGATTCACCCTCCAGACTTCACCTTCTCCTTCTCCTTCTTCTGCTTCTTCTGCTTCACCGTCCTGACTTCACCTTCTCCTTCTCCTTCTTCTACTTCTTCTGCTTCATCCCCCTGACATCACCTGCTCCTTCTCCTTCTTCTGCTTCTTCTGATTCACCCTCCTAACTTCACCTTCTCCTTCTCCTTCTTCTGCTTCTTCTGATTCACCCTCCTGACTTCACCTTCTCCTTCTCCTTCTTCTGCTTCTTCTGATTCACCCTCCAGACTTCACCTTCTCCTTCTCCTTCTTCTGCATCTTCTGATTCACCCTCCAGACTTCACCTTCTCCTTCTCCTTCTTCTGCTTCTTCTGATTCACCCTCCAGACCTCACCTTCTCCTTCTCCTTCTTCTACTTCTTCTGATTCACCCTCCAGACTTAATCTTCTCCTTCTCCTTCTTCTGCTTCTTCTGATTCACCCTCCAGACTTCACCTTCTCCTTCTCCTTCTTCTGCTTCTTCTGATTCACCCTCCAGACTTCACCTTCTCCTTCTCCTTCTTCTACTTCTTCTGATTCACCCTACAGACTTCACCTTCTCCTTCTCCTTCTTCTACTTCTTCTGATTCACCCTCCAGTCTTCACCTTCTCCTTCTCCTTCTTCTGTTTCTTCTGCTTCACCCTCCAGACTTCACCTTCTCCTTCTCCTTCTTCTACTTCTTCTGATTCACCCTCCAGACTTCACCTTCTCCTTCTCCTTCTTCTGATTCTTCTGATTCACCCTCCAGACTTCACCTTCTCCTTCTCCTTCTTCTGCTTCTTCTGATTAACCTTCCTGACTTCACCTTCTCATGCTCCTTCTTCTACTTCTTCTGATTCACCCTCCTGACTTCACCTTCTCCTTCTCCTTCTTCTACTTCTTCTGCTTCACCCTCCAGACTTCACCTTCTCCTTCTCCTTCTTCTACTTCTTCTGATTCACCCTTCAGACTTCACCTTCTGCTTCTCCTTTTTCTGCTTCTTCTGATTCACCCTCCAGACTTCACCTTCTCCTTCTCCTTATTCTGCTTCTTCTGATTCACCCTCCAGACTTCACCTTCTCCTTCTCCTTCTTCTGCTTCTTCTGATTCACCCTCCAGACTTCACCTTCTCCTTCTCCTTCTTCTGCTTCTTCTGATTCACCCTCCAGACTTCACCTTCTCCTTCTCCTTCTTCTACTTCTTCTGATTCACCCTCCAGACTTCACCTTCTCCTTCTCCTTCTTCTACTTCTTCAGATTCACCCTCCAGTCTTCACCTTCTCCTTCTCCTTCTTCTGTTTCTTCTGCTTTACCCTCCAGACTTCACCTTCTCCTTCTCTTTCTTCTGCTTCTTCTGATTCACCCTCCAGACTTCATCTTCTCCTTCTCCTTCTTCTGCTTCTTCTGTTTCACCCTCCAGACTTCACCTTCTCCTTCTCCTTCTTCTGCTTCTTCTGATTCACCCTCCAGACTTCATCTTCTCCTTCTCCTTCTTCTGCTTCTTCTGATTCACCCTCCAGACTTCACCTTCTCCTTCTCCTTCTTCTGCTTCTTCTGATTCACCCTCCAGACTTCACCTTCTCCTTCTCCTTCTTCTACTTCTTCTGATTCACCCTCCAGACTTCACCTTCTCCTTCTCCTTCTTCTACTTCTTCAGATTCACCCTCCAGTCTTCACCTTCTCCTTCTCCTTCTTCTGTTTCTTCTGCTTTACCCTCCAGACTTCACCTTCTCCTTCTCTTTCTTCTGCTTCTTCTGATTCACCCTCCAGGCTTCACCCTCTCCTTCTCCTTCTTCTGATTCTTCTGATTCACCCTCCAGACTTCACCTTCTCCTTCTCCTTCTTCTGCTTCTTCTGATTCACCCTCCAGACTTCACCTTCTCCTTCTCCTTCTTCTGCTTCTTCTGATTCACCCTCCAGACTTCATCTTCTCCTTCTCCTTCTTCTGCTTCTTCTGATTCACCCTCCAGACTTCACCTTCTCCTTCTCCTTCTTCTGCTTCTTCTGATTCACCCTCCAGACTTCACCTTCTCCTTCTCCTTCTTCTAATTCTTCTGATTCACCCTCCAGACTTCACCTTCTCCTTCTCCTTCTTCTACTTCTTCAGATTCACCCTCCAGTCTTCACCTTCTCCTTCTCCTTCTTCTGTTTCTTCTGCTTCACTCTCCTGACTTCACCTTCTCCTTCTCCTTCTTCTACTTCTTCTGATTCACCCTCCAGTCTTCACCTTCTCCTTCTCCTTCTTCTGCTTCTTCTGCTTCACCCTCTAGACTTCAACTTCTCCTTCTCCTTCTTCTGCTTCTTCTGCTGCGCCCTCCAGACTTCACCTTCTCCTTCTCCTTCTTCTGCTTCTTCTGCTTCACCGTCCTGACTTCACCTTCTCGTTCTCCTTCTTCTACTTCTTCTGCTTCACCCCCCTGACTTCACCTGCTCCTTCTCCTTCTTCTGCTTCTTCTGATTCACCCTCCTAACTTCACCTTCTCCTTCTCCTTCTTCTGCTTCTTCTGATTCACCCTCCTGACTTCACCTTCTCCTTCTCCTTCTTCTGCTTCTTCTGATTCACCCTCCAGACTTCACCTTCTCCTTCTCCTTCTTCTGCTTCTTCGGTTTCACCCTCCAGACTTCACCTTCTCCTTCTCCTTCTTCTGCTTCTTCTGATTCACCCTCCAGATTTCATCTTCTCCTTCTCCTTCTTCTGCTTCTTCTGATTCACCCTCCAGACTTCACCTTCTCCTTCTCCTTCTTCTGCTTCTTCTGATTCACCCTCCAGACTTCACCTTCTCCTTCTCCTTCTTCTACTTCTTCTGATTCACCCTCCAGACTTCACCTTCTCCTTCTCCTTCTTCTACTTCTTCAGATTCACCCACCAGTCTTCACCTTCTCCTTCTCCTTCTTCTGTTTCTTCTGCTTCACCCTCCAGACTTCACCTTCTCCTTCTCCTTCTTCTACTTCTTCTGATTCACCCTCCAGACTTCATCTTCTCCTTCTCCTTCTTCTGCTTCTTCTGTTTCACCCTCCAGACTTCACCTTCTCCTTCTCCTTCTTCTGCTTCTTCTGATTCACCCTCCAGACTTCATCTTCTCCTTCTCCTTCTTCTGCTTCTTCTGATTCACCCTCCAGACTTCACCTTCTCCTTCTCCTTCTTCTGCTTCTTCTGATTCACCCTCCAGACTTCACCTTCTCCTTCTCCTTCTTCTACTTCTTCTGATTCACCCTCCAGACTTCACCTTCTCCTTCTCCTTCTTCTACTTCTTCAGATTCACCCTCCAGTCTTCACCTTCTCCTTCTCCTTCTTCTGTTTCTTCTGCTTCACTCTCCTGACTTCACCTTCTCCTTCTCCTTCTTCTACTTCTTCTGATTCACCCTCCAGACTTCACCTTCTCCTTCTCCTTCTTCTGCTTCTTCTGCTTCACCCTCTAGACTTCAACTTCTCCTTCTCCTTCTTCTGCTTCTTCTGCTGCGCCCTCCAGACTTCACCTTCTCCTTCTCCTTCTTCTGCTTCTTCTGCTTCACCCCCCTGACTTCACCTGCTCCTTCTCCTTCTTCTGCTTCTTCTGATTCACCCTCCTAACTTCACCTTCTCCTTCTCCTTCTTCTGCTTCTTCTGATTCACCCTCCTGACCTCACCTTCTCCTTCTCCTTCTTCTGCTTCTTCTGATTCACCCTCCAGACTTCACCTTCTCCTTCTCCTTCTTCTGCTTCTTCTGTTTCACCCTCCAGACTTCACCTTCTCCTTCTCCTTCTTCTGCTTCTTCTGATTCACCCTCCAGACTTCATCTTCTCCTTCTCCTTCTTCTGCTTCTTCTGATTCACCCTCCAGACTTCACCTTCTCCTTCTCCTTCTTCTGCTTCTTCTGATTCACCCTCCAGACTTCACCTTCTCCTTCTCCTTCTTCTACTTCTTCTGATTCACCCTCCAGACTTCACCTTCTCCTTCTCCTTCTTCTACTTCTTCAGATTCACCCTCCAGTCTTCACCTTCTCCTTCTCCTTCTTCTGTTTCTTCTGCTTCACCCTCCAGACTTCACCTTCTCCTTCTCTTTCTTCTGCTTCTTCTGATTCACCCTCCAGGCTTCACCCTCTACTTCTCCTTCTTCTGATTCTTCTGATTCACCCTCCAGACTTCACCTTCTCCTTCTCCTTCTTCTGCTTCTTCTGATTCACCCTCCAGACTTCACCTTCTCCTTCTCCTTCTTCTGCTTCTTCTGATTCACCCTCCAGACTTCATCTTCTCCTTCTCCTTCTTCTGCTTCTTCTGATTCACCCTCCAGACTTCACCTTCTCCTTCTCCTTCTTCTGCTTCTTCTGATTCACCCTCCAGACTTCACCTTCTCCTTCTCCTTCTACTTCTTCTGATTCACCCTCCAGACTTCACCTTCTCCTTCTCCTTCTTCTACTTCTTCAGATTCACCCTCCAGTCTTCACCTTCTCCTTCTCCTTCTTCTGTTTCTTCAGCTTCACCCTCCAGACTTCACCTTCTCCTTCTCTTTCTTCTGCTTCTTCTGATTCACCCTCCAGACTTCAACTTCTCCTTCTCCTTCTTCTGATTCTTCTGATTCACCCTCCAGACTTCACCTTCTCCTTCTCCTTCTTCTGCTTCTTCTGATTCACCCTCCTGACTTCACCTTCTCCTTCTCCTTCTTCTACTTCTTCTGATTCACCCTCCTGACTTCACCTTCTCCTTCTCCTTCTTCTACTTCTTCTGCTTCACCCTCCAGACTTCACCTTCTCCTTCTCCTTCTTCTACTTCTTCTGATTCACCCTCCAGACTTCACATTCTCCTTCTCCTTCTTTTGCTTCTTCTGCTTCACACTCCAGACTTCACCTTCTCCTTCTTCTTCTTCTGCTTCTTCTGATTCACCCTCCTTACTTCACCTTCTCCTTCTCCTTCTTCTGCTTCTTCTGATTCACCCTCCTGACTTCACCTTCTCCTTCTCCTTATTCTGCTTCTTCTGTTTCACCCTCCAGACTTCACCTTCTCCTTCTCCTTCTTCTGCTTCTTCTGATTCACCCTCCAGACTTCACCTTCTCCTTCTCCTTCTTCTGCTTCTTCTGATTCACCCTCCAGACTTCACCTTCTCCTTTTCCTTCTTCTACTTCTTCTGATTCACCCTCCAGACTTCACCTTCTCCTTCTCCTTCTTCTGCTTCTTCTGATTCACCCTCCAGACTTCACCTTCTCCTTCTCCTTCGTCTACTTCTTCTGATACACCCGCCAGACTACACCTTCTCCTTCTCCTTCTTCTACTTCTTCTGATTCACCCTCCAGACTTCACCTTCTCCTTCTCCTTCTTCTGTTTCTTCTGATTCACCCTCCAGACTTCACCTTCTCCTTCTCCTTCTTCTACTTCTTCTGATTCACACTCCAGACTTCATCTTCTCCTTCTCCTTCTTCTACTTCTTCTGATTCACCCTCCAGACTTCACCTTCTCCTTCTCCTTCTTCTACTTCTTCTGCTTCTCCCTCCAGACTTCACCTTCTCCTTCTCCTTCTTCTGCTTCTTCTGATTCACCCTCCAGACTTCACCTTCCCCTTCTCCTTCTTCTACTTCTTCTGATTCACCCTCCAGACTTCACCTTCTCCTTCTCCTTCTTCTACTTCTTCTGATTCGCCCTCCAGACTTCACCTTCTCCTTCTCCTTCTTCTACTTCTTCCGATTCACCCTCCTGACTTCACCTTCTCCTTCTCCTTCTTCTGCTTCTTCTGCTTCACCCTCCTGACTTCAACTTCTCCTTCTCCTTCTTCTACTTCTTCTGATTCACCCTCCAGACTTCACCTTCTCCTTCTCCTTCTTCTGCTTCTTCTGCTTCACCCTCCAGACTTCACCTTCTCCTTCTCCTTCTTCTGCTTCTTCTGATTCGCCCTCCAGACATCACCTTCTCCTTCTCCTTCTTCTGCTTCTTCTGCTTCACCCTCCAGACTTCAGCTTCTCCTTCTCCTTCTTCTGCTTCTTCTGCTTCACTCTCCTGACTTCACCTTCTCCTTCTCCTTCTTCTACTTCTTCTGATTAACCCTCCAGACTTCACCTTCTCCTTCTCCTTCTTCTGCTTCTTCTGCTTCACCCTCCAGACTTCACCTTCTCCTTCTCCTTCTTCTGCTTCTTCTGCTGCGCCCTCCAGACTTCACCTTCTCCTTCTCCTTCTTCTGCTTCTTCTGCTTCACCCTCCTGACTTCACCTTCTCCTTCTCCTTCTTCTACTTCTTCTGTTTCACCCCCCTGACTTCACCTGCTCCTTCTCCTTCTTCTGCTTCTTCTGATTCACCCTCCCAACTTTACCTTCTCCTTCTCCTTCTTCTGCTTCTTCTGATTCACCCTCCTGACTTCACCTTCTCCTTCTCCTTCTTCTGCTTCTTCTAATTCACCCTCCAGACTTCACCTTCTCCTTCTCCTTCTTCTGCTTCTTCTGATTCACTCTCCAGACTTCACCTTCTCCTTCTCCTTCTTCTACTTCTTCTGATTCACCCTCCAGACTTCATCTTCTCCTTCTCCTTCTTCTGCTTCTTCTGATTCACCCTCCAGACTTCACCTTCTCCTTCTCCTTCTTCTGCTTCTTCTGATTCACCCTCCAGACTTCACCTTCTCCTTTTCCTTCTTCTACTTCTTCTGATTCACCCTCCTGACTTCACCTTCTCCTTCTCCTTCTTCTGCTTCTTCTGCTTCACCCTCCAGACTTCACCTTCTCCTGCTCCTTCTTCTGCTTCTTCTGCTTCACCCTCCAGACTTCACCTTCTCCTTCTCCTTCTTCTGCTTCTTCTGCTTCACCCTCCTGACTTCACCTTCTCCTTCTCCTTCTTCTACTTCTTCTGATTCACCCTCCAGACTTCACCTTCTCCTTCTCCTTCTTCTGCTTCTTCTGCTTCACCATCCAGACTTCACCTTCTCCTTCTCCTTCTTCTGCTTCTTCTGCTTCGCCCTCCAGACTTCACCTTCTCCTTCTCCATCTTCTGCTTCTTCTGCTTCACTCTCCTGACTTCACCTTCTCCTTCTCCTTCTTCTACTTCTTCTGATTCACCCTCCAGACTTCAGCTTCTCCTTCTCCTTCTTCTGCTTATTCTGCTTCACCCTCCAGACTTCAGCTTCTCCTTCTCCTTCTTCTGCTTCTTCTGCTGCGCCCTCCAGACTTCACCTTCTCCTTCTCCTTCTTCTGCTTCTTCTGCTTCACCGTCCTGACTTCACCTTCTCCTTTTCCTTCTTCTACTTCTTCTGCTTCACCCCCCTGAATTCACCTGCTCCTTCTCCTTCTTCTGCTTCTTCTGATTCACCCTCCTAACTTCACCTTCTCCTTCTCCTTCTTCTGCTTCTTCTGATTCACCCTCCTGACTTCACCTTCTCCTTCTCCTTCTTCTGCTTCTTCTGATTCACCCTCCAGACTTCACCTTCTCCTTCTCCTTCTTCTGCTTCTTCTGTTTCACCCTCCAGACTTCACCTTCTCCTTCTCCTTCTTCTGCTTCTTCTGATTCACCCTCCAGACTTCATCTTCTCCTTCTCCTTCTTCTGCTTCTTCTGATTCACCCTCCAGACTTCACCTTCTCCTTCTCCTTCTTCTGCTTCTTCTGATTCACCCTCCAGACTTCACCTTCTCCTTCTCCTTCTTCTACTTCTTCTGATTCACCCTCCAGACTTCACCTTCTCCTTCTCCTTCTTCTACTTCTTCAGATTCACCCTCCAGTCTTCACCTTCTCCTTCTCCTTCTTCTGTTTCTTCTGCTTCACCCTCCAGACTTCACCTTCTCCTTCTCTTTCTTCTGCTTCTTCTGATTCACCATCCAGACTTCAACTTCTCCTTCTCCTTCTTCTGATTCTTCTGATTCACCCTCCAAACTTCACCTTCTCCTTCTCCTTCTTCTGCTTCTTCTGATTCACCCTCCAGACTTCACCTTCTCCTTCTCCTTCTTCTGCTTCTTCTGATTCACCCTCCAGACTTCATCTTCTCCTTCTCCTTCTTCTGCTTCTTCTGATTCACCCTCCAGACTTCACCTTCTCCTTCTCCTTCTTCTGCTTCTTCTGATTCACCCTCCAGACTTCACCTTCTCCTTCTCCTTCTTCTACTTCTTCTGATTCACCCTCCAGACTTCACCTTCTCCTTCTCCTTCTTCTACTTCTTCAGATTCACCCTCCAGTCTTCACCTTCTCCTTCTCCTTCTTCTGTTTCTTCTGCTTCACCCTCCAGACTTCACCTTCTCCTTCTCTTTCTTCTGCTTCTTCTTATTCACCCTCCAGACTTCACCTTCTCCTTCTCTTTCTTCTGCTTCTTCTGATTCACCCTCCTGACTTCACCTTCTCCTTCTCCTTCTTCTACTTCTTCTGATTCACCCTCCTGACTTCACCTTCTCCTTCTCCTTCTTCTACTTCTTCTGCTTCACCCTCCAGACTTCACCTTCTCCTTCTCCTTCTTCTACTTCTTCTGATTCACCCTCCAGACTTCACCTTCTCCTTCTCCTTCTTTTGCTTCTTCTGCTTCACACTCCAGACTTCACCTTCTCCTTCTCCTTCTTCTGCTTCTTCTTATTCACCCTCCTTACTTCACCTTCTCCTTCTCCTTCTTCTGCTTCTTCTGATTCACCCTCCTGACTTCACCTTCTCCTTCTCCTTATTCTGCTTCTTCTGTTTCACCCTCCAGATTTCACCTTCTCCTTCTCCTTCTTCTGCTTCTTCTGATTCACCCTCCAGACTTCACCTTCTCCTTCTCCTTCTTCTGCTTCTTCTGATTCACCCTCCAGACTTCACCTTCCCCTTCTCCTTCTTCTACTTCTTCTGATTCACCCTCCAGACTTCACCTTCTCCTTCTCCTTCTTCTGCTTCTTTTGATTCACCCTCCAGACTTCACCTTCTCCTTCTCCTTCGTCTACTTCTTCTGATTCACCCTCCAGACTTCACCTTCTCCTTCTCCTTCTTCTGCTTCTTCTGCTTCACCCTCCAGACTTCACCTTCTCCTTCTCCTTCTTCTACTTCTTCTGATTCACCCTCCAGACTTCACATTCTCCTTCTCCTTCTTTTGCTTCTTCTGCTTCACACTCCAGACTTCACCTTCTCCTTCTCCTTCTTCTGCTTCTTCTGATTCACCCTCCTTACTTCACCTTCTCCTTCTCCTTCTTCTGCTTCTTCTGATTCACCCTCCTGACCTCACCTTCTCCTTCTCCTTATTCTGCTTCTTCTGTTTCACCCTCCAGACTTCACCTTCTCCTTCTCCTTCTTCTGCTTCTTCTGATTCACCCTCCAGACTTCACCTTCTCCTTCTCCTTCTTCTGCTTCTTCTGATTCACCCTCCAGACTTCACCTTCTCCTTCTCCTTCTTCTACTTCTTCTGATTCACCCTCCAGACTTCACCTTCTCCTTCTCCTTCTTCTGCTTCTTCTGATTCACCCTCCAGACTTCACCTTCTCCTTCTCCTTCGTCTACTTCTTCTGATACACCCTCCAGACTACACCTTCTCCTTCTCCTTCTTCTACTTCTTCTGATTCACCCTCCAGACTTCACCTTCTCCTTCTCCTTCTTCTGTTTCTTCTGATTCACCCTCCAGACTTCACCTTCTCCTTCTCCTTCTTCTGCTTCTTCTGATTCACCCTTCTGACTTCACCTTCTCCTTCTCCTTCTTCTACTTCTTCTGATTCACCCTCCTGACTTCACCTTCTCCTTCTCCTTCTTCTACTTCTTCTGCTTCACCCTCCAGACTTCACCTTCTCCTTCTCCTTCTTCTACTTCTTCTGATTCACCCTCCAGACTTCACCTTCTCCTTCTCCTTCTTCTGCTTCTTCTGATTCACCCTCCAGACTTCACCTTCTCCTTCTCCTTCTTCTGTTTCTTCTGATTCACCCTCCAGACTTCACCTTCTCCTTCTCCTTCTTCTGCTTCTTCTGATTCACACTCCAGACTTCACCTTCTCCTTCTCCTTCTTCTACTTCTTCTGATTCACCCTCCAGACTTCACCTTCTCCTTCTCTTTCTTCTGCTTCTTCTGATTCACCCTCCAGACTTCACCTTCTCCTTCTCCTTCTTCTGATTCTTCTGATTCACCCTCCAGACTTCACCTTCTCCTTCTCCTTCTTCTGCTTCTTCTGATTCACCCTCCTGACTTCACCTTCTCCTTCTCCTTCTTCTACTTCTTCTGATTCACCCTCCTGACTTCACCTTCTCCTTCTCCTTCTTCTACTTCTTCTGCTTCACCCTCCAGACTTCACCTTCTCCTTCTCCTTATTCTACTTCTTCTGATTCACCCTCCAGACTTGACCTTCTCCTTCTCCTTCTTCTACTTCTTCTGATTCACCCTCCAGACTTCACCTTCTCCTTCTCCTTCTTCTGCTTCTTCTGCTTCACCGTCCTGACTTCACCTTCTCCTTCTCCTTCTTCTACTTCTTCTGCTTCATCCCCCTGACATCACCTGCTCCTTCTCCTTCTTCTGCTTCTTCTGATTCACCCTCCTAACTTCACCTTCTCCTTCTCCTTCTTCTGCTTCTTCTGATTCACCCTCCTGACTTCACCTTCTCCTTCTCCTTCTTCTGCTTCTTCTGATTCACCCTCCAGACTTCACCTTCTCCTTCTCCTTCTTCTGCATCTTCTGATTCACCCTCCAGACTTCACCTTCTCCTTCTCCTTCTTCTGCTTCTTCTGATTCACCCTCCAGACCTCACCTTCTCCTTCTCCTTCTTCTACTTCTTCTGATTCACCCTCCAGACTTCATCTTCTCCTTCTCCTTCTTCTGCTTCTTCTGATTCACCCTCCAGACTTCACCTTCTCCTTCTCCTTCTTCTGCTTCTTCTGATTCACCCTCCAGACTTCACCTTCTCCTTCTCCTTCTTCTACTTCTTCTGATTCACCCTACAGACTTCACCTTCTCCTTCTCCTTCTTCTACTTCTTCTGATTCACCCTCCAGTCTTCACCTTCTCCTTCTCCTTCTTCTGTTTCTTCTGCTTCACCCTCCAGACTTCACCTTCTCCTTCTCTTTCTTCTGCTTCTTCTGATTCACCCTCCAGACTTCACCTTCTCCTTCTCCTTCTTCTGATTCTTCTGATTCACCCTCCAGACTTCACCTTCTCCTTCTCCTTCTTCTGCTTCTTCTGATTCACCCTCCTGACTTCACCTTCTCCTTCTCCTTCTTCTACTTCTTCTGCTTCACCCTCCAGACTTCACCTTCTCCTTCTCCTTCTTCTACTTCTTCTGATTCACCCTCCAGACTTCACCTTCTCCTTCTCCTTCTTCTGCTTCTTCTGATTCACCCTCCAGACTTCACCTTCTCCTTCTCCTTCTTCTACTTCTTCTGATTCACCCTCCTGACTTCACCTTCTCCTTCTCCTTCTTCTACTTCTTCTGCTTCACCCTCCAGACTTCACCTTCTCCTTCTCCTTCTTCTACTTCTTCTGATTCACCCTCCAGACTTCACCTTCTCCTTCTCCTTCTTCTGCTTCTTCTGATTCACTCTCCAGACTTCACCTTCTCCTTCTCCTTATTCTGCTTCTTCTGATTCACCCTCTAGACTTCACCTTCTCCTTCTCCTTCTTCTGCTTCTTCTGATTCACACTCCAGACTTCACCTTCTCCTTCTCCTTCTTCTACTTCTTCTGATTCACCCTCCAGACTTCACCTTCTCCTTCTCTTTCTTCTGCTTCTTCTGATTCACCCTCCAGACTTCACCTTCTCCTTCTCCTTCTTCTGATTCTTCTGATTCACCCTCCAGACTTCACCTTCTCCTTCTCCTTCTTCTGCTTCTTCTGATTCACCCTCCTGACTTCACCTTCTCCTTCTCCTTCTTCTACTTCTTCTGATTCACCCTCCTGACTTCACCTTCTCCTTCTCCTTCTTCTACTTCTTCTGCTTCACCCTCCAGACTTCACCTTCTCCTTCTCCTTATTCTACTTCTTCTGATTCACCCTCCAGACTTGACCTTCTCCTTCTCCTTCTTCTACTTCTTCTGATTCACCCTCCAGACTTCACCTTCTCCTTCTCCTTCTTCTGCTTCTTCTGCTTCACCGTCCTGACTTCACCTTCTCCTTCTCCTTCTTCTACTTCTTCTGCTTCATCCCCCTGACATCACCTGCTCCTTCTCCTTCTTCTGCTTCTTCTGATTCACCCTCCTAACTTCACCTTCTCCTTCTCCTTCTTCTGCTTCTTCTGATTCACCCTCCTGACTTCACCTTCTCCTTCTCCTTCTTCTGCTTCTTCTGATTCACCCTCCAGACTTCACCTTCTCCTTCTCCTTCTTCTGCATCTTCTGATTCACCCTCCAGACTTCACCTTCTCCTTCTCCTTCTTCTGCTTCTTCTGATTCACCCTCCAGACCTCACCTTCTCCTTCTCCTTCTTCTACTTCTTCTGATTCACCCTCCAGTCTTCACCTTCTCCTTCTCCTTCTTCTGTTTCTTCTGCTTCACCCTCCAGACTTCACCTTCTCCTTCTCTTTCTTCTGCTTCTTCTGATTCACCCTCCAGACTTCACCTTCTCCTTCTCCTTCTTCTGATTCTTCTGATTCACCCTCCAGACTTCACCTTCTCCTTCTCCTTCTTCTGCTTCTTCTGATTCACCCTCCTGACTTCACCTTCTCCTTCTCCTTCTTCTACTTCTTCTGATTCACCCTCCTGACTTCACCTTCTCCTTCTCCTTCTTCTACTTCTTCTGCTTCACCCTCCAGACTTCACCTTCTCCTTCTCCTTCTTCTACTTCTTCTGATTCACCCTTCAGACTTCACCTTCTGCTTCTCCTTTTTCTGCTTCTTCTGATTCACCCTCCAGACTTCACCTTCTCCTTCTCCTTATTCTGCTTCTTCTGATTCACCCTCCAGACTTCACCTTCTCCTTCTCCTTCTTCTGCTTCTTCTGATTCACCCTCCAGACTTCACCTTCTCCTTCTCCTTATTCTGCTTCTTCTGATTCACCCTCCAGACTTCACCTTCTCCTTCTCCTTCTTCTACTTCTTCTGATTCACCCTCCTGACTTCACCTTCTCCTTCTCCATCTTCTAATTGTTCTGCTTCACCCTCCAGACTTCAACTTCTCCTTCTCCTTCTTCTACTTCTTCTGATTCACCCTCCAGACTTCACCTTCTCCTTCTCCTTCTTCTGCTTCTTCTGATTCACCCTCCAGACTTCACCTTCTCCTTCTGCTTATTCTGCTTCTTCTGATTCACCCTCCAGACTTCACCTTCTCCTTCTCCTTCTTCTGCTTCTTCTGATTCACCCTGCAGACTTTACCTTCTCCTTCTCCTTCTTCTGCTTCTTCTGATTCACCCTCCAGACTTCACCTTCTCCTTCTCCTTCTTCGGCTTCTTCTGATTCACCCTCCAGACTTCACCTTCTCCTTCTCCTTCTTCTACTTCTTCTGATTCACCCTCCAGACTTCACCTTCTCCTTCTCTTTCTTCTGCTTCTTCTGATTCACCCTCCAGACTTCACCTTCTCCTTCTCCTTCTTCTGATTCTTCTGATTCACCCTCCAGACTTCACCTTCTCCTTCTCCTTCTTCTGCTTCTTCTGATTCACCCTCCTGACTTCACCTTCTCCTTCTCCTTCTTCTACTTCTTCTGATTCACCATCCTGACTTCACCTTCTCCTTCTCCTTCTTCTACTTCTTCTGCTTCACCCTCCAGACTTCACCTTCTCCTTCTCCTTCTTCTACTTCTTCTGATTCACCCTCCAGACTTGACCTTCTCCTTTTCCATCTTCTACTTCTTTTGATTCACCCTCCAGACTTCACCTTCTCCTTCTCCTTCTTCTGCTTCTTCTGCTTCACCGTCCTGACTGCACCTTCTCCTTCTCCTTCTTCTACTTATTCTGCTTCATCCCCCTGACATCACCTGCTCCTTCTCCTTCTTCTGCTTCTTCTGATTCACCCTCCTAACTTCACCTTCTCCTTCTCCTTCTTCTGCTTCTTCTGATTCACCCTCCTGACTTCACCTTCTCCTTCTCCTTCTTCTGCTTCTTCTGATTCACCCTCCAGACTTCACCTTCTCCTTCTCCTTCTTCTGCTTCTTCTGATTCACCCTCCAGACTTCACCTTCTCCTTCTCCTTCTGCTTCTTCTGATTCACCTTCCAGACTACACCTTCTCCTTCTCCTTCTTCTACTTCTTCTGATTCACCCTCCAGACTTCACCTTCTCCTTCTCCTTCTTCTGTTTCTTCTGATTCACCCTCCAGACTTCACCTTCTCCTTCTCCTTCTTCTGCTTCTTCTGATTCACCCTCCAGACTTCACCTTCTCCTTCTCCTTCTTCTGCTTCTTCTGATTCACCCTCCAGACCTCACCTTCTCCTTCTCCTTCTTCTACTTCTTCTGATTCACCCTCCAGACTTCATCTTCTCCTTCTCCTTCTTCTGCTTCTTCTGATTCACCCTCCAGACTTCACCTTCTCCTTCTCCTTCTTCTACTTCTTCTGATTCACCCTCCAGACTTCATCTTCTCCTTCTCCTTCTTCTGCTTCTACTGATTCACCCTCCAGACTTCACCTTCTCCTTCTCCTTCTTCTACTTCTTCTGATTCACCCTTCAGACTTCACCTTCTGCTTCTCCTTCTTCTGCTTCTTCTGATTCACCCTCCAGACTTCACCTTCTCCTTCTCCTTCTTCTGCTTTTTCTGATTCACTCTCCAGACTTCACCTTCTCCTTCTCCTTCTTCTACTTCTTCTGATTCACCCTCCAGACTTCACCTTCTCCTTCTCTTTCTTCTGCTTCTTCTGATTCACCCTCCAGACTTCACCTTCTCCTTCTCCTTCTTCTGATTCTTCTGATTCACCCTCCAGACTTCACCTTCTCCTTCTCCTTCTTCTGCTTCTTCTGATTTACCCTCCTGACTTCACCTTCTCCTTCTCCTTCTTCTACTTCTTCTGATTCACCCTCCTGACTTCACCTTCTCCTTCTCCTTCTTCTACTCCTTCTGCTTCCCCCTGCAGACTTCACCTTCTCCTTCTCCTTCTTCTACTTCTTCTGATTCACCCTCCAGACTTCAACTTCTCCTTCTCCTTCTTTTGCTTCTTCTGCTTCACACTCCAGACTTCACCTTCTCCTTCTCCTTCTTCTGCTTCTTCTGATTCACCCTCCTTACTTCACCTTCTCCTTCTCCTTATTCTGCTTCTTCTGATTCACCCTCCTGACTTCACCTTCTCCTTCTCCTTCTTCTACTTCTTCTGATTCACCATCCTGACTTCACCTTCTCCTTCTCCTTCTTCTACTTCTTCTGCTTCACCCTCCAGACTTCACCTTCTCCTTCTCCTTCTTCTACTTCTTCTGATTCACCCTCCAGACTTGACCTTCTCCTTTTCCATCTTCTACTTCTTTTGATTCACCCTCCAGACTTCACCTTCTCCTTCTCCTTCTTCTGCTTCTTCTGCTTCACCGTCCTGACTGCACCTTCTCCTTCTCCTTCTTCTACTTATTCTGCTTCATCCCCCTGACATCACCTGCTCCTTCTCCTTCTTCTGCTTCTTCTGATTCACCCTCCTAACTTCACCTTCTCCTTCTCCTTCTTCTGCTTCTTCTGATTCACCCTCCTGACTTCACCTTCTCCTTCTCCTTCTTCTGCTTCTTCTGATTCACCCTCCAGACTTCACCTTCTCCTTCTCCTTCTTCTGCTTCTTCTGATTCACCCTCCAGACTTCACCTTCTCCTTCTCCTTCTGCTTCTTCTGATTCACCTTCCAGACTACACCTTCTCCTTCTCCTTCTTCTACTTCTTCTGATTCACCCTCCAGACTTCACCTTCTCCTTCTCCTTCTTCTGTTTCTTCTGATTCACCCTCCAGACTTCACCTTCTCCTTCTCCTTCTTCTGCTTCTTCTGATTCACCCTCCAGACTTCACCTTCTCCTTCTCCTTCTTCTGCTTCTTCTGATTCACCCTCCAGACCTCACCTTCTCCTTCTCCTTCTTCTACTTCTTCTGATTCACCCTCCAGACTTCATCTTCTCCTTCTCCTTCTTCTGCTTCTTCTGATTCACCCTCCAGACTTCACCTTCTCCTTCTCCTTCTTCTACTTCTTCTGATTCACCCTCCAGACTTCATCTTCTCCTTCTCCTTCTTCTGCTTCTACTGATTCACCCTCCAGACTTCACCTTCTCCTTCTCCTTCTTCTACTTCTTCTGATTCACCCTTCAGACTTCACCTTCTGCTTCTCCTTCTTCTGCTTCTTCTGATTCACCCTCCAGACTTCACCTTCTCCTTCTCCTTCTTCTGCTTTTTCTGATTCACTCTCCAGACTTCACCTTCTCCTTCTCCTTCTTCTACTTCTTCTGATTCACCCTCCAGACTTCACCTTCTCCTTCTCTTTCTTCTGCTTCTTCTGATTCACCCTCCAGACTTCACCTTCTCCTTCTCCTTCTTCTGATTCTTCTGATTCACCCTCCAGACTTCACCTTCTCCTTCTCCTTCTTCTGCTTCTTCTGATTTACCCTCCTGACTTCACCTTCTCCTTCTCCTTCTTCTACTTCTTCTGATTCACCCTCCTGACTTCACCTTCTCCTTCTCCTTCTTCTACTCCTTCTGCTTCCCCCTGCAGACTTCACCTTCTCCTTCTCCTTCTTCTACTTCTTCTGATTCACCCTCCAGACTTCAACTTCTCCTTCTCCTTCTTTTGCTTCTTCTGCTTCACACTCCAGACTTCACCTTCTCCTTCTCCTTCTTCTGCTTCTTCTGATTCACCCTCCTTACTTCACCTTCTCCTTCTCCTTATTCTGCTTCTTCTGATTCACCCTCCTGACTTCACCTTCTCCTTCTCCTTCTTCTACTTCTTCTGATTCACCCTCCTGACTTCACCTTCTCCTTCTCCTTCTTCTACTTCTTCTGATTCACCCTCCAGACTTCACCTTCTCCTTCTCCTTCTTCTGCTTCTTCTGATTCACCCTCCAGACCTCACCTTCTCCTTCTCCTTCTTCTACTTCTTCGGATTCATCCTCCAGACTTCATCTTCTCCTTCTCCTTCTTCTGCTTCTTCTGATTCACCCTCCAGACTTCACCTTCTCCTTCTCCTTCTTCTGCTTCTTCTGATTCACCCTCCAGACTTCACCTTCTCCTTCTCCTTCTTCTACTTCTTCTGATTCACCCTCCAGACTTCACCTTCTCCTTCTCCTTCTTCTACTTCTTCTGATTCACCCTCCAGTCTTCACCTTCTCCTTCTCCTTCTTCTGTTTCTTCTGCTTTACCCTCCAGACTTCACCTTCTCCTTCTCTTTCTTCTGCTTCTTCTGATTCACCCTCCAGACTTCACCTTCTCCTTCTCCTTCTTCTGATTCTTCTGATTCACCCTCCAGACTTCACCTTCTCCTTCTCCTTCTTCTGCTTATTCTGATTCACCCTCCTGACTTCACCTTCTCCTTCTCCTTCTTCTACTTCTTCTGATTCACCCTCCTGACTTCACCTTCTCCTTCTCCTTCTTCTACTTCTTCTGCTTCACCCTCCAGACTTCACCTTCTCCTTCTCCTTCTTCTACTTCTTCTGATTCACCCTTCAGACTTCACCTTCTGCTTCTCCTTTTTCTGCTTCTTCTGATTCACCCTCCAGACTTCACCTTCTCCTTCTCCTTATTCTGCTTCTTCTGATTCACCCTCCAGACTTCACCTTCTCCTTCTCCTTCTTCTGCTTCTTCTGATTCACCCTCCAGACTTCACCTTCTCCTTCTCCTTCGTCTACTTCTTCTGATACACCCTCCAGACTACACCTTCTCCTTCTCCTTCTTCTACTTCTTCTGATTCACCCTCCAGACTTCACCTTCTCCTTCTCCTTCTTCTGTTTCTTCTGATTCACCCTCCAGACTTCACCTTCTCCTTCTCCTTCTTCTACTTCTTCTGATTCACACTCCAGACTTCACCTTCTCCTTCTCCTTCTTCTACTTCTTCTGCTTCACCCTCCAGACTTCACCTTCTCCTTCTCCTTCTTCTGCTTCTTCTGATTCACCCTCCAGACTTCACCTTCTCCTTCTCCTGCGTCTACTTCTTCTGATTCACCCTCCAGACTACACCTTCTCCTTCTCCTTCTTCTACTTCTTCTGATTCACCCTCCAGACTTCACCTTCTCCTTCTTCTGTTTCTTCTGATTCACCGTCCAGACTTCACCTTCTCCTTCTCCTTCTTCTACTACTTCTGATTCACCCTCCAGACTTCACCTTCTCCTTCTCCTTCTTCTACTTCTTCTGATTCACCCTCCAGACTTCATCTTCTCCTTCTCCTTCTTCTGCTTCTTCTGATTCACCCTCCAGACTTCACCTTCTCCTTCTCCTTCTTCTGCTTCTTCTGATTCACCCTCCAGACTTCACCTTATCCTTCTCCTTCTTCTACTTCTTCTGATTCACCCTCCAGACTTCACCTTCTCCTTCTCCTTCTTCTACTTCTTCTGATTCACCCTCCAGTCTTCACCTTCTCCTTCTCCTTCTTCTGTTTCTTCTGCTTCACCCTCCAGACTTCACCTTCTCCTTCTCTTTCTTCTGCTTCTTCTGATTCACCCTCCAGACTTCACCTTCTACTTCTCCTTCTTCTGATTCTTCTGATTCACCCTCCAGACTTCACCTTCTCCTTCTCCTTCTTCTGCTTCTTCTGATTCACCCTCCTGACTTCACCTTCTCCTACTTCTTCTTCTACTTCTTCTGATTCACCCTCCTGACTTCACCTTCTCCTTCTCCTTCTTCTACTTCTTCTGCTTCACCCTCCAGACTTCACCTTCTCCTTCTCCTTCTTCTACTTCTTCTGATTCACCCTCCAGACTTCATCTTCTCCTTCTCCTTCTTCTGCTTCTTCTGATTCACCCTCCAGACTTCACCTTCTCTTTCTCCTTATTCTGCTTCTTCTGATTCACCCTCCAGACTTCACCTTCTCCTTCTCCTTATTCTGCTTCTTCTGATTCACCCTCCAGACTTCACCTTCTCCTTCTCCTTCCTCTGCTTCTTCTGATTCACCCTCCAGACTTCACCTTCTCCTTCTCCTTCTTCTGATTCTTCTGATTCACCCTCCAGACTTCACCTTCTCCTTCTCCTTCTTCTGCTTCTTCTGATTCACCCTCCTGACTTCACCTTCTCCTTCTCCTTCTTCTACTTCTTCTGATTCACCCTCCTGACTTCAACTTCTCCTTCTCCTTCTTCTACTTCTTCTGCTTCACCCTCCAGACTTCACCTTCTCCTTCTCCTTCTTCTACTTCTTCTGATTCACCCTCCAGACTTCACCTTCTCCTTCTCCTTCTTCTGCTTCTTCTGATTCACCCTCCAGACTTCACCTTCTCCTTCTCCTTATTCTGCTTCTTCTGATTCACCCTCTAGACTTCACCTTCTCCTTCTCCTTCTTCTGCTTCTTCTGATTCACACTCCAGACTTCACCTTCTCCTTCTCCTTCTTCTACTTCTTCTGATTCACCCTCCAGACTTCACCTTCTCCTTCTCTTTCTTCTGCTTCTTCTGATTCACCCTCCAGACTTCACCTTCTCCTTCTCCTTCTTCTGATTCTTCTGATTCACCCTCCAGACTTCACCTTCTCCTTCTCCTTCTTCTGCTTCTTCTGATTCACCCTCCTGACTTCACCTTCTCCTTCTCCTTCTTCTACTTCTTCTGATTCACCCTCCTGACTTCACCTTCTCCTTCTCCTTCTTCTACTTCTTCTGCTTCACCCTCCAGACTTCACCTTCTCCTTCTCCTTATTCTACTTCTTCTGATTCACCCTCCAGACTTGACCTTCTCCTTCTCCTTCTTCTACTTCTTCTGATTCACCCTCCAGACTTCACCTTCTCCTTCTCCTTCTTCTGCTTCTTCTGCTTCACCGTCCTGACTTCACCTTCTCCTTCTCCTTCTTCTACTTCTTCTGCTTCATCCCCCTGACATCACCTGCTCCTTCTCCTTCTTCTGCTTCTTCTGATTCACCCTCCTAACTTCACCTTCTCCTTCTCCTTCTTCTGCTTCTTCTGATTCACCCTCCTGACTTCACCTTCTCCTTCTCCTTCTTCTGCTTCTTCTGATTCACCCTCCAGACTTCACCTTCTCCTTCTCCTTCTTCTGCATCTTCTGATTCACCCTCCAGACTTCATCTTCTCCTTCTCCTTCTTCTGCTTCTTCTGATTCACCCTCCAGACTTCACCTTCTCCTTCTCCTTCTTCTGCTTCTTCTGATTCACCCTCCAGACTTCACCTTCTCCTTCTCCTTCTTCTACTTCTTCTGATTCACCCTACAGACTTCACCTTCTCCTTCTCCTTCTTCTACTTCTTCTGATTCACCCTCCAGTCTTCACCTTCTCCTTCTCCTTCTTCTGTTTCTTCTGCTTCACCCTCCAGACTTCACCTTCTCCTTCTCTTTCTTCTGCTTCTTCTGATTCACCCTCCAGACTTCACCTTCTCCTTCTCCTTCTTCTGATTCTTCTGATTCACCCTCCAGACTTCACCTTCTCCTTCTCCTTCTTCTGCTTCTTCTGATTCACCCTCCTGACTTCAACTTCTCCTTCTCCTTCTTCTACTTCTTCTGATTCACCCTCCTGACTTCACCTTCTCCTTCTCCTTCTTCTACTTCTTCTGCTTCACCCTCCAGACTTCACCTTCTCCTTCTCCTTCTTCTACTTCTTCTGATTCACCCTTCAGACTTCACCTTCTGCTTCTCCTTTTTCTGCTTCTTCTGATTCACCCTCCAGACTTCACCTTCTCCTTCTCCTTATTCTGCTTCTTCTGATTCACCCTCCAGACTTCACCTTCTCCTTCTCCTTCTTCTGCTTCTTCTGATTCACCCTCCAGACTTCACCTTCTCCTTCTCCTTCTTCTGCTTCTTCTGATTCACCCTCCAGACTTCACCTTCTCTTCTCCTTCTTCTGCTTTTTCTGATTCACTCTCCAGACTTCACCTTCTCCTTCTCCTTCTTCTACTTCTTCTGATTCACCCTCCAGACTTCACCTTCTCCTTCTCTTTCTTCTGCTTCTTCTGATTCACCCTCCAGACTTCACCTTCTCCTTCTCCTTCTTCTGATTCTTCTGATTCACCCTCCAGACTTCACCTTCTCCTTCTCCTTCTTCTGCTTCTTCTGATTTACCCTCCTGACTTCACCTTCTCCTTCTCCTTCTTCTACTTCTTCTGATTCACCCTCCTGACTTCACCTTCTCCTTCTCCTTCTTCTACTTCTTCTGTTTCCCCCTGCAGACTTCACCTTCTCCTTCTCCTTCTTCTACTTCTTCTGATTCACCCTCCAGACTTCACCTTCTCCTTCTCCTTCTTTTGCTTCTTCTGCTTCACACTCCAGACTTCACCTTCTCCTTCTCCTTCTTCTGCTTCTTCTGATTCCCCCTCCTTACTTCACCTTCTCCTTCTCCTTATTCTGCTTCTTCTGATTCACCCTCCTGACTTCACCTTCTCCTTCTCCTTCTTCTACTTCTTCTGATTCACCCTCCTGACTTCACCTTCTCCTTCTCCTTCTTCTACTTCTTCTGATTCACCCTCCAGACTTCACCTTCTCCTTCTCCTTCTTCTGCTTCTTCTGATTCACCCTCCAGACCTCACCTTCTCCTTCTCCTTCTTCTACTTCTTCTGATTCACCCTCCAGACTTCATCTTCTCCTTCTCCTTCTTCTGCTTCTTCTGATTCACCCTCCAGACTTCACCTTCTCCTTCTCCTTCTTCTGCTTCTTCTGATTCACCCTCCAGACTTCACCTTCTCCTTCTCCTTCTTCTACTTCTTCTGATTCACCCTCCAGACTTCACCTTCTCCTTCTCCTTCTTCTCCTTCTTCTGATTCACCCTCCAGTCTTCACCTTCTCCTTCTCCTTCTTCTGTTTCTTCTGCTTCACCCTCCAGACTTCACCTTCTCCTTCTCTTTCTTCTGCTTCTTCTGATTCACCCTCCAGACTTCACCTTCTCCTTCTCCTTCTTCTGATTCTTCTGATTCACCCTCCAGACTTCACCTTCTCCTTCTCCTTCTTCTGCTTATTCTGATTCACCCTCCTGACTTCACCTTCTCCTTCTCCTTCTTCTACTTCTTCTGATTCACCCTCCTGACTTCACCTTCTCCTTCTCCTTCTTCTACTTCTTCTGCTTCACCCTCCAGACTTCACCTTCTCCTTCTCCTTCTTCTACTTCTTCTGATTCACCCTTCAGACTTCACCTTCTGCTTCTCCTTTTTCTGCTTCTTCTGATTCACCCTCCAGACTTCACCTTCTCCTTCTCCTTCTTCTGCTTCTTCTGATTCACCGTCCAGACTTCACCTTCTCCTTCTCCTTATTCTGCATCTTCTGATTCACCCTCCAGACTTCACCTTCTACTTCTCCTTCTTCTGATTCTTCTGATTCACCCTCCAGACTTCACCTTCTCCTTCTCCTTCTTCTGCTTCTTCTGATTCACCCTCCTGACTTCACCTTCTCCTACTTCTTCTTCTACTTCTTCTGATTCACCCTCCTGACTTCACCTTCTCCTTCTCCTTCTTCTACTTCTTCTGCTTCACCCTCCAGACTTCACCTTCTCCTTCTCCTTCTTCTACTTCTTCTGATTCACCCTCCAGACTTCATCTTCTCCTTCTCCTTCTTCTGCTTCTTCTGATTCACCCTCCAGACTTCACCTTCTCTTTCTCCTTATTCTGCTTCTTCTGATTCACCCTCCAGACTTCACCTTCTCCTTCTCCTTATTCTGCTTCTTCTGATTCACCCTCCAGACTTCACCTTCTCCTTCTCCTTCCTCTGCTTCTTCTGATTCACCCTCCAGACTTCACCTTCTCCTTCTCCTTCTTCTGATTCTTCTGATTCACCCTCCAGACTTCACCTTCTCCTTCTCCTTCTTCTGCTTCTTCTGATTCACCCTCCTGACTTCACCTTCTCCTTCTCCTTCTTCTACTTCTTCTGATTCACCCTCCTGACTTCAACTTCTCCTTCTCCTTCTTCTACTTCTTCTGCTTCACCCTCCAGACTTCACCTTCTCCTTCTCCTTCTTCTACTTCTTCTGATTCACCCTCCAGACTTCACCTTCTCCTTCTCCTTCTTCTGCTTCTTCTGATTCACCCTCCAGACTTCACCTTCTCCTTCTCCTTATTCTGCTTCTTCTGATTCACCCTCTAGACTTCACCTTCTCCTTCTCCTTCTTCTGCTTCTTCTGATTCACACTCCAGACTTCACCTTCTCCTTCTCCTTCTTCTACTTCTTCTGATTCACCCTCCAGACTTCACCTTCTCCTTCTCTTTCTTCTGCTTCTTCTGATTCACCCTCCAGACTTCACCTTCTCCTTCTCCTTCTTCTGATTCTTCTGATTCACCCTCCAGACTTCACCTTCTCCTTCTCCTTCTTCTGCTTCTTCTGATTCACCCTCCTGACTTCACCTTCTCCTTCTCCTTCTTCTACTTCTTCTGATTCACCCTCCTGACTTCACCTTCTCCTTCTCCTTCTTCTACTTCTTCTGCTTCACCCTCCAGACTTCACCTTCTCCTTCTCCTTATTCTACTTCTTCTGATTCACCCTCCAGACTTGACCTTCTCCTTCTCCTTCTTCTACTTCTTCTGATTCACCCTCCAGACTTCACCTTCTCCTTCTCCTTCTTCTGCTTCTTCTGCTTCACCGTCCTGACTTCACCTTCTCCTTCTCCTTCTTCTACTTCTTCTGCTTCATCCCCCTGACATCACCTGCTCCTTCTCCTTCTTCTGCTTCTTCTGATTCACCCTCCTAACTTCACCTTCTCCTTCTCCTTCTTCTGCTTCTTCTGATTCACCCTCCTGACTTCACCTTCTCCTTCTCCTTCTTCTGCTTCTTCTGATTCACCCTCCAGACTTCACCTTCTCCTTCTCCTTCTTCTGCATCTTCTGATTCACCCTCCAGACTTCATCTTCTCCTTCTCCTTCTTCTGCTTCTTCTGATTCACCCTCCAGACTTCACCTTCTCCTTCTCCTTCTTCTGCTTCTTCTGATTCACCCTCCAGACTTCACCTTCTCCTTCTCCTTCTTCTACTTCTTCTGATTCACCCTACAGACTTCACCTTCTCCTTCTCCTTCTTCTACTTCTTCTGATTCACCCTCCAGTCTTCACCTTCTCCTTCTCCTTCTTCTGTTTCTTCTGCTTCACCCTCCAGACTTCACCTTCTCCTTCTCTTTCTTCTGCTTCTTCTGATTCACCCTCCAGACTTCACCTTCTCCTTCTCCTTCTTCTGATTCTTCTGATTCACCCTCCAGACTTCACCTTCTCCTTCTCCTTCTTCTGCTTCTTCTGATTCACCCTCCTGACTTCAACTTCTCCTTCTCCTTCTTCTACTTCTTCTGATTCACCCTCCTGACTTCACCTTCTCCTTCTCCTTCTTCTACTTCTTCTGATTCACCCTTCAGACTTCACCTTCTGCTTCTCCTTTTTCTGCTTCTTCTGATTCACCCTCCAGACTTCACCTTCTCCTTCTCCTTCTTCTACTTCTTCTGATTCACCCTTCAGACTTCACCTTCTGCTTCTCCTTTTTCTGCTTCTTCTGATTCACCCTCCAGACTTCACCTTCTCCTTCTCCTTATTCTGCTTCTTCTGATTCACCCTCCAGACTTCACCTTCTCCTTCTCCTTCTTCTGCTTCTTCTGATTCACCCTCCAGACTTCACCTTCTCCTTCTCCTTCTTCTGCTTCTTCTGATTCACCCTCCAGACTTCACCTTCTCTTCTCCTTCTTCTGCTTTTTCTGATTCACTCTCCAGACTTCACCTTCTCCTTCTCCTTCTTCTACTTCTTCTGATTCACCCTCCAGACTTCACCTTCTCCTTCTCTTTCTTCTGCTTCTTCTGATTCACCCTCCAGACTTCACCTTCTCCTTCTCCTTCTTCTGATTCTTCTGATTCACCCTCCAGACTTCACCTTCTCCTTCTCCTTCTTCTGCTTCTTCTGATTTACCCTCCTGACTTCACCTTCTCCTTCTCCTTCTTCTACTTCTTCTGATTCACCCTCCTGACTTCACCTTCTCCTTCTCCTTCTTCTACTTCTTCTGTTTCCCCCTGCAGACTTCACCTTCTCCTTCTCCTTCTTCTACTTCTTCTGATTCACCCTCCAGACTTCACCTTCTCCTTCTCCTTCTTTTGCTTCTTCTGCTTCACACTCCAGACTTCACCTTCTCCTTCTCCTTCTTCTGCTTCTTCTGATTCCCCCTCCTTACTTCACCTTCTCCTTCTCCTTATTCTGCTTCTTCTGATTCACCCTCCTGACTTCACCTTCTCCTTCTCCTTCTTCTACTTCTTCTGATTCACCCTCCTGACTTCACCTTCTCCTTCTCCTTCTTCTACTTCTTCTGATTCACCCTCCAGACTTCACCTTCTCCTTCTCCTTCTTCTGCTTCTTCTGATTCACCCTCCAGACCTCACCTTCTCCTTCTCCTTCTTCTACTTCTTCTGATTCACCCTCCAGACTTCATCTTCTCCTTCTCCTTCTTCTGCTTCTTCTGATTCACCCTCCAGACTTCACCTTCTCCTTCTCCTTCTTCTGCTTCTTCTGATTCACCCTCCAGACTTCACCTTCTCCTTCTCCTTCTTCTACTTCTTCTGATTCACCCTCCAGACTTCACCTTCTCCTTCTCCTTCTTCTCCTTCTTCTGATTCACCCTCCAGTCTTCACCTTCTCCTTCTCCTTCTTCTGTTTCTTCTGCTTCACCCTCCAGACTTCACCTTCTCCTTCTCTTTCTTCTGCTTCTTCTGATTCACCCTCCAGACTTCACCTTCTCCTTCTCCTTCTTCTGATTCTTCTGATTCACCCTCCAGACTTCACCTTCTCCTTCTCCTTCTTCTGCTTATTCTGATTCACCCTCCTGACTTCACCTTCTCCTTCTCCTTCTTCTACTTCTTCTGATTCACCCTCCTGACTTCACCTTCTCCTTCTCCTTCTTCTACTTCTTCTGCTTCACCCTCCAGACTTCACCTTCTCCTTCTCCTTCTTCTACTTCTTCTGATTCACCCTTCAGACTTCACCTTCTGCTTCTCCTTTTTCTGCTTCTTCTGATTCACCCTCCAGACTTCACCTTCTCCTTCTCCTTCTTCTGCTTCTTCTGATTCACCGTCCAGACTTCACCTTCTCCTTCTCCTTATTCTGCATCTTCTGATTCACCCTCCAGACTTCACCTTCTCCTTCTCCTTCTTCTGCTTCTTCTGATTCACCGTCCAGACTTCACCTTCTCCTTCTCCTTCGTCTACTTCTTCTGATACACCCTCCAGACTACACCTTCTCCTTCTCCTTCTTCTACTTCTTCTGATTCACCCTCCAGACTTCACCTTCTCCTTCTCCTTCTTCTGTTTCTTCTGATTCACCCTCCAGACTTCACCTTCTCCTTCTCCTTCTTCTACTTCTTCTGATTCACACTCCGGACTTCACCTTCTCCTTCTCCTTCTTCTACTTCTTCTGCTTCACCCTCCAGACTTCACCTTCTCCTTCTCCTTCTTCTACTTCTTCTGATTCACCCTTCAGACTTCACCTTCTCCTTCTCCTTTTTCTACTTCTTCTGATTCACCCTCCAGACTTCACCTTCTCCTTCTCCTTATTCTGCTTCTTCTGATTCACCCTCCAGACTTCACCTTCTCCTTCTCCTTCTTCTGCTTCTTCTGATTCACCCTCCAGACTTCACCTTCTCCTTCTCCTTCTTCTGCTTCTTCTGATTCACCCTCCAGACTTCACCTTCTCCTTCTCCTTCGTCTACTTCTTCTGATTCACCCTCCAGACTACACCTTCTCCTTCTCCTTCTTCTACTTCTTCTGATTCACCCTCCAGACTTCACCTTCTCCTTCTTCTGTTTCTTCTGATTCACCGTCCAGACTTCACCTTCTCCTTCTCCTTCTTCTACTACTTCTGATTCACCCTCCAGACTTCACCTTCTCCTTCTCCTTCTTCTACTTCTTCTGATTCACCCTCCAGACTTCATCTTCTCCTTCTCCTTCTTCTGCTTCTTCTGATTCACCCTCCAGACTTCACCTTCTCCTTCTCCTTCTTCTCCTTCTTCTGATTCACCCTCCAGACTTCACCTTATCCTTCTCCTTCTTCTACTTCTTCTGATTCACCCTCCAGACTTCACCTTCTCCTTCTCCTTCTTCTACTTCTTCTGATTCACCCTCCAGTCTTCACCTTCTCCTTCTCCTTCTTCTGTTTCTTCTGCTTCACCCTCCAGACTTCACCTTCTCCTTCTCTTTCTTCTGCTTCTTCTGATTCACCCTCCAGACTTCACCTTCTACTTCTCCTTCTTCTGATTCTTCTGATTCACCCTCCAGACTTCACCTTCTCCTTCTCCTTCTTCTGCTTCTTCTGATTCACCCTCCTGACTTCACCTTCTCCTACTTCTTCTTCTACTTCTTCTGATTCACCCTCCTGACTTCACCTTCTCCTTCTCCTTCTTCTACTTCTTCTGCTTCACCCTCCAGACTTCACCTTCTCCTTCTCCTTCTTCTACTTCTTCTGATTCACCCTCCAGACTTCATCTTCTCCTTCTCCTTCTTCTGCTTCTTCTGATTCACCCTCCAGACTTCACCTTCTCTTTCTCCTTATTCTGCTTCTTCTGATTCACCCTCCAGACTTCACCTTCTCCTTCTCCTTATTCTGCTTCTTCTGATTCACCCTCCAGACTTCACCTTCTCCTTCTCCTTCCTCTGCTTCTTCTGATTCACCCTCCAGACTTCACCTTCTCCTTCTCCTTCTTCTGATTCTTCTGATTCACCCTCCAGACTTCACCTTCTCCTTCTCCTTCTTCTGCTTCTTCTGATTCACCCTCCTGACTTCACCTTCTCCTTCTCCTTCTTCTACTTCTTCTGATTCACCCTCCTGACTTCACCTTCTCCTTCTCCTTCTTCTACTTCTTCTGCTTCACCCTCCAGACTTCACCTTCTCCTTCTCCTTCTTCTACTTCTTCTGATTCACCCTCCAGACTTCACCTTCTCCTTCTCCTTCTTCTGCTTCTTCTGATTCACCCTCCAGACTTCACCTTCTCCTTCTCCTTATTCTGCTTCTTCTGATTCACCCTCTAGACTTCACCTTCTCCTTCTCCTTCTTCTGCTTCTTCTGATTCACACTCCAGACTTCACCTTCTCCTTCTCCTTCTTCTACTTCTTCTGATTCACCCTCCAGACTTCACCTTCTCCTTCTCTTTCTTCTGCTTCTTCTGATTCACCCTCCAGACTTCACCTTCTCCTTCTCCTTCTTCTGATTCTTCTGATTCACCCTCCAGACTTCACCTTCTCCTTCTCCTTCTTCTGCTTCTTCTGATTCACCCTCCTGACTTCACCTTCTCCTTCTCCTTCTTCTACTTTTTCTGATTCACCCTCCTGACTTCACCTTCTCCTTCTCCTTCTTCTACTTCTTCTGCTTCACCCTCCAGACTTCACCTTCTCCTTCTCCTTCTTCTACTTCTTCTGATTCACCCTTCAGACTTCACCTTCTGCTTCTCCTTTTTCTGCTTCTTCTGATTCACCCTCCAGACTTCACCTTCTCCTTCTCCTTATTCTGCTTCTTCTGATTCACCCTCCAGACTTCACCTTCTCCTTCTCCTTCTTCTGCTTCTTCCGATTCACCCTCCAGACTTCACCTTCTCCTTCTCCTTCTTCTGCTTCTTCTGATTCACCCTCCAGACTTCACCTTCTCCTTCTCCTTCTTCTGCTTTTTCTGATTCACTCTCCAGACTTCACCTTCTCCTTCTCCTTCTTCTACTTCTTCTGATTCACCCTCCAGACTTCACCTTCTCCTTCTCTTTCTTCTGCTTCTTCTGATTCACCCTCCAGACTTCACCTTCTCCTTCTCCTTCTTCTGATTCTTCTGATTCACCCTCCAGACTTCACCTTCTCCTTCTCCTTCTTCTGCTTCTTCTGATTTACCCTCCTGACTTCACCTTCTCCTTCTCCTTCTTCTACTTCTTCTGATTCACCCTCCTGACTTCACCTTCTCCTTCTCCTTCTTCTACTTCTTCTGCTTCCCCCTGCAGACTTCACCTTCTCCTTCTCCTTCTTCTACTTCTTCTGATTCACCCTCCAGACTTCACCTTCTCCTTCTCCTTCTTTTTCTTCTTCTGCTTCACACTCCAGACTTCACCTTCTCCTTCTCCTTCTTCTGCTTCTTCTGATTCACCCTCCTTACTTGACCTTCTCCTTCTCCTTCTTCTGCTTCTTCTGATTCACCCTCCTGACTTCACCTTCTCCTTCTCCTTCTTCTACTTCTTCTGATTCACCCTCCTGACTTCACCTTCTCCTTCTCCTTCTTCTACTTCTTCTGATTCACCCTCCAGACTTCACCTTCTCCTTCTCCTTCTTCTGCTTCTTCTGATTCACCCTCCAGACCTCACCTTCTCCTTCTCCTTCTTCTACTTCTTCTGATTCACCCTCCAGACTTCATCTTCTCCTTCTCCTTCTTCTGCTTCTTCTGATTCACCCTCCAGACTTCACCTTCTCCTTCTCCTTCTTCTGCTTCTTCTGATTCACCCACCAGACTTCACCTTCTCCTTCTCCTTCTTCTACTTCTTCTGATTCACCCTCCAGACTTCACCTTCTCCTTCTCCTTCTTCTACTTCTTCTGATTCACCCTCCAGTCTTCACCTTCTCCTTCTCCTTCTTCTGTTTCTTCTGCTTCACCCTCCAGACTTCACCTTCTCCTTCTCTTTCTTCTGCTTCTTCTGATTCACCCTCCAGACTTCACCTTCTCCTTCTCCTTCTTCTGATTCTTCTGATTCACCCTCCAGACTTCACCTTCTCCTTCTCCTTCTTCTGCTTATTCTGATTCACCCTCCTGACTTCACCTTCTTCTTCTCCTTCTTCTACTTCTTCTGATTCACCCTCCTGACTTCACCTTCTCCTTCTCCTTCTTCTACTTCTTCTGCTTCACCCTCCAGACTTCACCTTCTCCTTCTCCTTCTTCTACTTCTTCTGATTCACCCTTCAGACTTCACCTTCTGCTTCTCCTTTTTCTGCTTCTTCTGATTCACCCTCCAGACTTCACCTTCTCCTTCTCCTTATTCTGCTTCTTCTGATTCACCCTCCAGACTTCACCTTCTCCTTCTCCTTCTTCTGCTTCTTCTGATTCACCCTCCAGACTTCACCTTCTCCTTCTCCTTCTTCTGCTTTTTCTGATTCACCCTCCAGACTTCACCTTCTCCTTCTCCTTCTTCTGCTTCTTCTGATTCACCCTCCAGACTTCACCTTCTCCTTCTCTTTCTTCTGCTTCTTCTGATTCACCCTCCAGACTTCACCTTCTCCTTCTCCTTCTTCTGATTCTTCTGATTCACCCTCCAGACTTCACCTTCTCCTTCTCCTTCTTCTGCTTCTTCTGATTCACCCTCCTGACTTCACCTTCTCCTTCTCCTTCTTCTACTTCTTCTGATTCACCCTCCTGACTTCACCTTCTCCTTCTCCTTCTTCTACTTCTTCTGCTTCCCCCTGCAGACTTCACCTTCTCCTTCTCCTTCTTCTACTTCTTCTGATTCACCCTTCAGACTTCACCTTCTGCTTCTCCTTTTTCTGCTTCTTCTGATTCACCCTCCAGACTTCACCTTCTCCTTCTCCTTATTCTGCTTCTTCTGATTCACCCTCCAGACTTCACCTTCTCCTTCTCCTTCTTCTGCTTCTTCTGATTCACCCTCCAGACTTCACCTTCTCCTTCTCTTTCTTCTGCTTCTTCTGATTCACCCTCCAGACTTCACCTTCTCCTTCTCCTTCTTCTGCTTTTTCTGATTCACCCTCCAGACTTCACCTTCTCCTTCTCCTTCTTCTGCTTCTTCTGATTCACCCTCCTGACTTCACCTTCTCCTTCTCCTTCTTCTACTTGTTCTGATTCACCCTCCTGACTTCACCTTCTCCTTCTCCTTCTTCTACTTCTTCTGCTTCCCCCTGCAGACTTCACCTTCTCCTTCTCCTTCTTCTACTTCTTCTGATTCACCCTCCAGACTTCACCTTCTCCTTCTCCTTCTTTTGCTTCTTCTGCTTCACACTCCAGACTTCACCTTCTCCTTCTCCTTCTTCTGCTTCTTCTGATTCACCCTCCTTACATCACCTTCTCCTTCTCCTTCTTCTGCTTCTTCTGATTCACCCTCCTGACTTCACCTTCTCCTTCTCCTTATTCTGCTTCTTCTGTTTCACCCTCCAGACTTCACCTTCTCCTTCTCCTTCTTCTGCTTCTTCTGATTCACCCTCCAGACTTCACCTTCTCCTTCTCCTTCTTCTGCTTCTTCTGATTCACCCTCCAGACTTCACCTTCTCCTTCTCCTTCTTCCACTTCTTCTGATTCACCTTCCAGACTTCACCTTCTCCTTCTCCTTCTTCTGCTTCTTCTGGTTCACCCTCCAGACTTCATCTTCTGCTTCTCCTTCGTCTACTTCTTCTGATTCACCCTCCAGACTACACCTTCTCCTTCTCCTTCTTCTACTTCTTCTGATTCACCCTCCAGACTTCACCTTCTCCTTCTCCTTCTTCTACTTCTTCTGCTTCTCCCTCCAGACTTCACCTTCTCCTTCTCCTTCTTCTGCTTCTTCTGATTCACCCTCCAGACTTCACCTTCTCCTTCTCCTTCTTCTGATTCTTCTGTTACACCCTCCAGACTTCACCTTCTCCTTCTCCTTCTTCTGCTTCTTCTGATTCACCCTCCTGACTTCACCTTCTCCTTCTCCTTCTTCTACTTCTTCTGATTCACCCTCCTGACTTCACCTTCTCCTTCTCCTTCTTCTACTTCTTCTGCTTCACCCTCCAGACTTCACCTTCTCCTTCTCCTTCTTCTACTTCTTCTGATTCACCCTCCAGACTTCACCTTCTCCTTCTCCTTCTTTTGCTTCTTCTGCTTCACACTCCAGACTTCACCTTCTCCTTCTCCTTCTTCTGCTTCTTCTGATTCACCCTCCTTACTTCACCTTCTCCTTCTCCTTCTTCTGCTTCTTCTGATTCACCCTCCTGACTTCACCTTCTCCTTCTCCTTATTCTGCTTCTTCTGTTTCACCCTCCAGACTTCACCTTCTCCCTCTCCTTCTTCTGCTTCTTCTGATTCACCCTCCAGACTTCACCTTCTCCTTCTCCTTCTTCTGCTTCTTCTGATTCACCCTCCAGACTTCACCTTCTCCTTCTCCTTCTTCTACTTCTTCTGATTCACCCTCCAGACTTCACCTTCTCCTTCTCCTTCTTCTACTTCTTCTGCTTCTCCCTCCAGACTTCACCTTCTCCTTCTCCTTCTTCTGCTTCTTCTGATTCACCCTCCAGACTTCACCTTCTCCTTCTCCTTCTTCTACTTCTTCTGATTCACCCTCCAGACTTTACCTTCTACTTCTCCTTCTTCTACTTCTTCTGATTCACCCTCCAGACTTCACCTTCTCCTTCTCCTTCTTCTACTTCTTCCGATTCACCCTCCTGACTTCACCTTCTCCTTCTCCTTCTTCTGCTTCACCCTCCTGACTTCACCTTCTCCTTCTCCTTCTTCTACTTCTTCTGATTCACCCTCCAGACTTCACCTTCTCCTTCTCCTTCTTCTGCTTCCTCTGCTTCACCCTCCAGACTTCACCTTCTCCTTCTCCTTCTTCTGCTTCTTCTGCTTCGCCCTCCAGACATCACCTTCTCCTTCTCCTTCTTCTGCTTCTTCTGCTTCACCCTCCAGACTTCACCTTCTCCTTCTCCTTCTTCTGCTTCTTCTGCTTCACTCTCCTGACTTCACCTTCTCCTTCTCCTTCTTCTACTTCTTCTGATTCACCCTCCAGACTTCACCTTCTCCTTCTCCTTCTTCTGCTTCTTCTGCTTCACCCTCCAGACTTCACCTTCTCCTTCTCCTTCTTCTGCTTCTTCTGCTGCGCCCTCCAGACTTCACCTTCTCCTTCTCCTTCTTCTTCTTCTTCTGCTTCACCCTCCTGACTTCACCTTCTCCTTCTCCTTCTTCTACTTCTTCTGTTTCACCCCCCTGACTTCACCTGCTCCTTCTCCTTCTTCTGCTTCTTCTGATTCACCCTCCTAACTTTACCTTCTCCTTCTCCTTCTTCTGCTTCTTCTGATTCACCCTCCTGACTTCACCTTCTCCTTCTCCTTCTTCTGCTTCTTCTAATTCACCCTCCAGACTTCACCTACTCCTTCTACTTCTTCTGCTTCTTCTGATTCACCCTCCAGACTTCACCTTCTCCTTCTCCTTCTTCTGCTTCTTCTGATTGACCCTCCAGACCTCACCTTCACCTTCTCCTTCTTCTACTTCTTCTGATTCACCCTCCAGACTTCATCTTCTCCTTCTCCTTCTTCTGCTTCTTCTGATTCACCCTCCAGACTTCACCTTCTCCTTCTCCTTCTTCTGCTTCTTCTGATTCACCCGCCAGACTTCACCTTCTCCTTCTCCTTCTTCTACTTCTTCTGATTCACCCTCCTGACTTCACCTTCTCCTTCTCCTTCTTCTGCTTCTTCTGCTTCACCCTTCAGACTTCACCTTCTCCTGCTCCTTCTTCTGCTTCTTCTGCTTCACCCTCCAGACTTCACCTTCTCCTTCTCCTTCTTCTGCTTCTTCTGCTTCACCCTCCTGACTTCACCTTCTCCTTCTCCTTCTTCTACTTCTTCTGATTCACCCTCCAGACTTCTCCTTCTCCTTCTCCTTCTTCTGCTTCTTCTGCTTCACCCTCCAGACTTCACCTTCTCCTTCTCCTTATTCTGCTTCTTCTGCTTCGCCCTCCAGACTTCACCTTCTCCTTCTCCATCTTCTGCTTCTTCTGCTTCACTCTCCTGACTTCACCTTCTCCTTCTCCTTCTTCTACTTCTTCTGATTCACCCTCCAGACTTCACCTTCTCCTTCTCCTTCTTCTGCTTCTTCTGCTTCACCCTCTAGACTTCAACTTCTCCTTCTCCTTCTTCTGCTTCTTCTGCTGCGCCCTCCAGACTTCACCTTCTCCTTCTCCTTCTTCTGCTTCTTCTGCTTCACCGTCCTGACTTCACCTTCTCCTTCTACTTCTTCTACTTCTTCTGCTTCACCCCCCTGACTTCACCTGCTCCTTCTCCTTCTTCTGCTTCTTCTGATTCACCCTCCTAACTTCACCTTCTCCTTCTCCTTCTTCTGCTTCTTCTGATCCACCCTCCTGACTTCACCTTCTCCTTCTCCTTCTTCTGCTTCTTCTGATTCACCCTCCAGACTTCACCTTCTCCTTCTCCTTCTTCTGCTTCTTCTGTTTCACCCTCCAGACTTCACCTTCTCCTTCTCCTTCTTCTGCTTCTTCTGATTCACCCTCCAGACTTCATCTTCTCCTTCTCCTTCTTCTGCTTCTTCTGATTCACCCTCCAGACTTCACCTTCTCCTTCTCCTTCTTCTGCTTCTTCTGATTCACCCTCCAGACTTCACCTTCTCCTTCTCCTTCTTCTACTTCTTCTGATTCACCCTCCAGACTTCACCTTCTCCTTCTCCTTCTTCTACTTCTTCAGATTCACCCTCCAGTCTTCACCTTCTCCTTCTCCTTCTTCTGTTTCTTCTGCTTCACCCTCCAGACTTCACCTTCTCCTTCTCTTTCTTCTGCTTCTTCTGATTCACCCTCCAGGCTTCACCCTCTCCTTCTCCTTCTTCTGATTCTTCTGATTCACCCTCCAGACTTCACCTTCTCCTTCTCCTTCTTCTGCTTCTTCTGATTCACCCTCCAGACTTCACCTTCTCCTTCTCCTTCTTCTGCTTCTTCTGATTCACCCTCCAGACTTCATCTTCTCCTTCTCCTTCTTCTGCTTCTTCTGATTCACCCTCCAGACTTCACCTTCTCCTTCTCCTTCTTCTGCTTCTTCTGATTCACCCTCCAGACTTCACCTTCTCCTTCTCCTTCTTCTACTTCTTCTGATTCACCCTCCAGACTTCACCTTCTCCTTCTCCTTCTTCTACTTCTTCAGATTCACCCTCCAGTCTTCACCTTCTCCTTCTCCTTCTTCTGTTTCTTCTGCTTCACTCTCCTGACTTCACCTTCTCCTTCTCCTTCTTCTACTTCTTCTGATTCACCCTCCAGACTTCACCTTGTCCTTCTCCTTCTTCTGCTTCTTCTGCTTCACCCTCTAGACTTCAACTTCTCCTTCTCCTTCTTCTGCTTCTTCTGCTGCGCCCTCCAGACTTCACCTTCTCCTTCTCCTTCTTCTGCTTCTTCTGCTTCACCGTCCTGACTTCACCTTCTCCTTCTCCTTCTTCTACTTCTTCTGCTTCACCCCCCTGACTTCACCTGCTCCTTCTCCTTCTTCTGCTTCTTCTGATTCACCCTCCTAACTTCACCTTCTCCTTCTCCTTCTTCTGCTTCTTCTGATACACCCTCCTGACTTCACCTTCTCCTTCTCCTTCTTCTGCTTCTTCTGATTCACCCTCCAGACTTCACCTTCTCCTTCTCCTTCTTCTGCTTCTTCTGTTTCACCCTCCAGACTTCACCTTCTCCTTCTCCTTCTTCTGCTTCTTCTGATTCACCCTCCAGACTTCATCTTCTCCTTCTCCTTCTTCTGCTTCTTCTGATTCACCCTCCAGACTTCACCTTCTCCTTCTCCTTCTTCTGCTTCTTCTGATTCACCCTCCAGACTTCACCTTCTCCTTCTCTTTCTTCTACTTCTTCTGATTCACCCTCCAGACTTCACCTTCTCCTTCTCCTTCTTCTACTTCTTCAGATTCACCCTCCAGTCTTCACCTTCTCCTTCTCCTTCTTCTGTTTCTTCTGCTTCACCCTCCAGACTTCACCTTCTCCTTCTCTTTCTTCTGCTTCTTCTGATTCACCCTCCAGGCTTCACCCTCTCCTTCTCCTTCTTCTGATTCTTCTGATTCACCCTCCAGACTTCACCTTCTCCTTCTCCTTCTTCTGCTTCTTCTGATTCACCCTCCAGACTTCACCTTCTCCTTCTCCTTCTTCTGCTTCTTCTGATTCACCCTCCAGACTTCATCTTCTCCTTCTCCTTCTTCTGCTTCTTCTGATTCACCCTCCAGACTTCACCTTCTCCTTCTCCTTCTTCTGCTTCTTCTGATTCACCCTCCAGACTTCACCTTCTCCTTCTCCTTCTACTTCTTCTGATTCACCCTCCAGACTTCACCTTCTCCTTCTCCTTCTTCTACTTCTTCAGATTCACCCTCCAGTCTTCACCTTCTCCTTCTCCTTCTTCTGTTTCTTCAGCTTCACCCTCCAGACTTCACCTTCTCCTTCTCTTTCTTCTGCTTCTTCTGATTCACCCTCCAGACTTCAACTTCTCCTTCTCCTTCTTCTGATTCTTCTGATTCACCCTCCAGACTTCACCTTCTCCTTCTCCTTCTTCTGCTTCTTCTGATTCACCCTCCTGACTTCACCTTCTCCTTCTCCTTCTTCTACTTCTTCTGATTCACCCTCCTGACTTCACCTTCTCCTTCTCCTTCTTCTACTTCTTCTGCTTCACCCTCCAGACTTCACCTTCTCCTTCTCCTTCTTCTACTTCTTCTGATTCACCCTCCAGACTTCACATTCTCCTTCTCCTTCTTTTGCTTCTTCTGCTTCACACTCCAAACTTCACCTTCTCCTTCTCCTTCTTCTGCTTCTTCTGATTCACCCTCCTTACTTCACCTTCTCCTTCTCCTTCTTCTGCTTCTTCTGATTCACCCTCCTGACTTCACCTTCTCCTTCTCCTTATTCTGCTTCTTCTGTTTCACCCTCCAGACTTCACCTTCTCCTTCTCCTTCTTCTGCTTCTTCTGATTCACCCTCCAGACTTCACCTTCTCCTTCTCCTTCTTCTGCTTCTTCTGATTCACCCTCCAGACTTCACCTTCTCCTTCTCCTTCTTCTACTTCTTCTGATTCACCCTCCAGACTTCACCTTCTCCTTCTCCTTCTTCTGCTTCTTCTGATTCACCCTCCAGACTTCACCTTCTCCTTCTCCTTCGTCTACTTCTTCTGATACACCCTCCAGACTACACCTTCTCCTTCTCCTTCTTCTACTTCTTCTGATTCACCCTCCAGACTTCACCTTCTCCTTCTCCTTCTTCTGTTTCTTCTGATTCACCCTCCAGACTTCACCTTCTCCTTCTCCTTCTTCTACTTCTTCTGATTCACACTCCAGACTTCACCTTCTCCTTCTCCTTCTTCTACTTCTTCTGATTCACCCTCCAGACTTCACCTTCTCCTTCTCCTTCTTCTACTTCTTCTGCTTCTCCCTCCAGACTTCACCTTCTCCTTCTCCTTCTTCCGCTTCTTCTGATTCACCCTCCAGACTTCACCTTCCCCTTCTCCTTCTTCTACTTCTTCTGATTCACCCTCCAGACTTCACCTTCTCCTTCTCCTTCTTCTACTTCTTCTGATTCACCCTCCAGACTTCACCTTCTCCTTCTCCTTCTTCTACTTCTTCCGATTCACCCTCCTGACTTCACCTTCTCCTTCTCCTTCTTCTGCTTCTTCTGCTTCACCCTCCTGACTTCAACTTCTCCTTCTCCTTCTTCTACTTCTTCTGATTCACCCTCCAGACTTCACCTTCTCCTTCTCCTTCTTCTCCTTCTTCTGCTTCACCCTCCAGACTTCACCTTCTCCTTCTCCTTCTTCTGCTTCTTCTGATTCGCCCTCCAGACATCACCTTCTCCTTCTCCTTCTTCTGCTTCTTCCGCTTCACCCTCCAGACTTCAGCTTCTCCTTCTCCTTCTTCTGCTTCTTCTGCTTCACTCTCCTGACTTCACCTTCTCCTTCTCCTTCTTCTACTTCTTCTGATTAACCCTCCAGACTTCACCTTCTCCTTCTCCTTCTTCTGCTTCTTCTGCTTCACCCTCCAGACTTCACCTTCTCCTTCTCCTTCTTCTGCTTCTTCTGCTGCGCCCTCCAGACTTCACCTTCTTCTTCTCCTTCTTCTGCTTCTTCTGCTTCACCCTCCTGACTTCACCTTCTCCTTCTCCTTCTTCTACTTCTTCTGTTTCACCCTCCAGACTTCACCTTCTCCTTCTCCTTCTTCTGCTTCTTCTAATTCACCCTCCAGACTTCACCTTCTCCTTCTCCTTCTTCTGCTTCTTCTGATTCACTCTCCAGACTTCACCTTCTCCTTCTCCTTCTTCTGCTTCTTCTGATTGACCCTCCAGACCTCACCTTCTCCTTCTCCTTCTTCTACTTCTTCTGATTCACCCTCCAGACTTCATCTTCTCCTTCTCCTTCTTCTGCTTCTTCTGATTCACCCTCCAGACTTCACCTTCTCCTTCTCCTTCTTCTGCTTCTTCTGATTCACCCTCCAGACTTCACCTTCTCCTTCTCCTTCTTCTACTTCTTCTGATTCACCCTCCTGACTTCACCTTCTCCTTCTCCTTCTTCTGCTTCTTCTGCTTCACCCTCCAGACTTCACCTTCTCCTGCTCCTTCTTCTGCTTCTTCTGCTTCACCCTCCAGACTTCACCTTCTCCTTCTCCTTCTTCTGCTTCTTCTGCTTCACCCTCCTGACTTCACCTTCTCCTTCTCCTTCTTCTACTTCTTCTGATTCACCCTCCAGTCTTCACCTTCTCCTTCTCCTTATTCTGTTTCTTCTGCTTCACCCTCCAGACTTCACCTTCTCCTTCTCTTTCTTCTGCTTCTTCTGATTCACCCTCCAGGCTTCACCCTCTCCTTCTCCTTCTTCTGATTCTTCTGATTCACCCTCCAGACTTCACCTTCTCCTTCTCCTTCTTCTGCTTCTTCTGATTCACCCTCCAGACTTCACCTTCTCCTTCTCCTTCTTCTGCTTCTTCTGATTCACCCTCCAGACTTCATCTTCTCCTTCTCCTTCTTCTGCTTCTTCTGATTCACCCTCCAGACTTCACCTTCTCCTTCTCCTTCTTCTGCTTCTTCTGATTCACCCTCCAGACTTCACCTTCTCCTTCTCCTTCTTCTACTTCTTCTGATTCACCCTCCAGACTTCACCTTCTCCTTCTCCTTCTTCTACTTCTTCAGATTCACCCTCCAGTCTTCACCTTCTCCTTCTCCTTCTTCTGTTTCTTCTGCTTCACTCTCCTGACTTCACCTTCTCCTTCTCCTTCTTCTACTTCTTCTGATTCACCCTCCAGACTTCACCTTCTCCTTCTCCTTCTTCTGCTTCTTCTGCTTCACCCTCTAGACTTCAACTTCTCCTTCTCCTTCTTCTGCTTCTTCTGCTGCGCCCTCCAGACTTCACCTTCTCCTTCTCCTTCTTCTGCTTCTTCTGCTTCACCGTCCTGACTTCACCTTCTCCTTCTCCTTCTTCTACTTCTTCTGCTTCACCCCCCTGACTTCACCTGCTCCTTCTCCTTCTTCTGCTTCTTCTGATTCACCCTCCTAACTTCACCTTCTCCTTCTCCTTCTTCTGCTTCTTCTGATTCACCCTCCTGACTTCACCTTCTCCTTCTCCTTCTTCTGCTTCTTCTGATTCACCCTCCAGACTTCACCTTCTCCTTCTCCTTCTTCTGCTTCTTCTGTTTCACCCTCCAGACTTCACCTTCTCCTTCTCCTTCTTCTGCTTCTTCTGATTCACCCTCCAGACTTCATCTTCTCCTTCTCCTTCTTCTGCTTCTTCTGATTCACCCTCCAGACTTCACCTTCTCCTTCTCCTTCTTCTGCTTCTTCTGATTCACCCTCCAGACTTCACCTTCTCCTTCTCCTTCTTCTACTTCTTCTGATTCACCCTCCAGACTTCACCTTCTCCTTCTCCTTCTTCTACTTCTTCAGATTCACCCTCCAGTCTTCACCTTCTCCTTCTCCTTCTTCTGTTTCTTCTGCTTCACCCTCCAGACTTCACCTTCTCCTTCTCTTTCTTCTGCTTCTTCTGATTCACCCTCCAGGCTTCAACCTCTCCTTCTCCTTCTTCTGATTCTTCTGATTCACCCTCCAGACTTCACCTTCTCCTTCTCCTTCTTCTGCTTCTTCTGATTCACCCTCCAGACTTCACCTTCTCCTTCTCCTTCTTCTGCTTCTTCTGATTCACCCTCCAGACTTCATCTTCTCCTTCTCCTTCTTCTGCTTCTTCTGATTCACCCTCCAGACTTCACCTTCTCCTTCTCCTTCTTCTGCTTCTTCTGATTCACCCTCCAGACTTCACCTTCTCCTTCTCCTTCTAATTCTTCTGATTCACCCTCCAGACTTCACCTTCTCCTTCTCCTTCTTCTACTTCTTCAGATTCACCCTCCAGTCTTCACCTTCTCCTTCTCCTTCTTCTGTTTCTTCAGCTTCACCCTCCAGACTTCACCTTCTCCTTCTCTTTCTTCTGCTTCTTCTGATTCACCCTCCAGACTTCAACTTCTCCTTCTCCTTCTTCTGATTCTTCTGATTCACCCTCCAGACTTCACCTTCTCCTTCTCCTTCTTCTGCTTCTTCTGATTCACCCTCCTGACTTCACCTTCTCCTTCTCCTTCTTCTACTTCTTCTGATTCACCCTCCTGACTTCACCTTCTCCTTCTCCTTCTTCTACTTCTTCTGCTTCACCCTCCAGACTTCACCTTCTCCTTCTCCTTCTTCTACTTCTTCTGATTCACCCTCCAGACTTCACATTCTCCTTCTCCTTCTTTTGCTTCTTCTGCTTCACACTCCAGACTTCACCTTCTCCTTCTCCTTCTTCTGCTTCTTCTGATTCACCCTCCTTACTTCACCTTCTCCTTCTCCTTCTTCTGCTTCTTCTGATTCACCCTCCTGACTTCACCTTCTCCTTCTCCTTATTCTGCTTCTTCTGTTTCACCCTCCAGACTTCACCTTCTCCTTCTCCTTCTTCTGCTTCTTCTGATTCACCCTCCAGACTTCACCTTCTCCTTCTCCTTCTTCTGCTTCTTCTGATTCACCCTCCAGACTTCACCTTCTCCTTCTCCTTCTTCTACTTCTTCTGATTCACCCTACAGACTTCACCTTCTCCTTCTCCTTCTTCTGCTTCTTCTGATACACCCTCCAGACTTCACCTTCTCCTTCTCCTTCGTCTACTTCTTCTGATTCACCCTCCAGACTTCACCTTCTCCTTCTCCTTCTTCTACTTCTTCTGCTTCTCCCTCCAGACTTCACCTTCTCCTTCTCCTTCTTCTGCTTCTTCTGATTCACCCTCCAGACTTCACCTTCCCCTTCTCCTTCTTCTACTTCTTCTGATTCACCCTCCAGACTTCACCTTCTCCTTCTCCTTCTTCTACTTCTTCTGATTCACCCTCCAGACTTCACCTTCTCCTTCTCCTTCTTCTACTTCTTCCGATTCACCCTCCTGACTTCACCTTCTCCTTCTCCTTCTTCTGCTTCTTCTGCTTCACCCTCCTGACTTCAACTTCTCCTTCTCCTTCTTCTACTTCTTCTGATTCACCCTCCAGACTTCACCTTCTCCTTCTCCTTCTTCTACTTCTTCTGTTTCACCCTCCAGACTTCACCTTCTCCTTCTCCTTCTTCTGCTTCTTCTGATTCACCCTCCAGACTTCACCTTCTCCTTCTCCTTCTTCTGCTTCTTCTGATTCACCCTCCAAACTTCACCTTCTCCTTCTCCTTCTTCTGCTTCTTCTGATTCACCCTCCAGACTTCACCTTCTCCTTCTCCTTCTTCTGCTTCTTCTGATTCACCCTCCAGACTTCACCTTCTCCTTCTCCTTCTTCTGCTTCTTCTGATTCGCCCTCCAGACATCACCTTCTCCTTCTCCTTCTTCTGCTTCTTCTGCTTCACCCTCCAGACTTCAGCTTCTCCTTCTCCTTCTTCTGCTTCTTCTGCTTCACTCTCCTGACTTCACCTTCTCCTTCTCCTTCTTCTGCTTCTTCTGCTGCGCCCTCCAGACTTCACCTTCTCCTTCTCCTTCTTCTGCTTCTTCTGCTTCACCCTCCTGACTTCACCTTCTCCTTCTCCTTCTTCTACTTCTTCTGTTTCACCCCCCTGACTTCACCTGCTCCTTCTCCTTCTTCTGCTTCTTCTGATTCACCCTCCCAACTTTACCTTCTCCTTCTCCTTCTTCTGCTTCTTCTGATTCACCCTCCTGACTTCACCTTCTCCTTCTCCTTCTTCTGCTTCTTCTAATTCACCCTCCAGACTTCACCTTCTCCTTCTCCTTCTTCTGCTTCTTCTGATTCACTCTCCAGACTTCACCTTCTCCTTCTCCTTCTCCTGCTTCTTCTGATTGACCCTCCAGACCTCACCTTCTCCTTCTCCTTCTTCTACTTCTTCTGATTCACCCTCCAGACTTCATCTTCTCCTTCTCCTTCTTCTGCTTCTTCTGATTCACCCTCCAGACTTCACCTTCTCCTTCTCCTTCTTCTGCTTCTTCTGATTCACCCTCCAGACTTCACCTTCTCCTTCTCCTTCTTCTACTTCTTCTGATTCACCCTCCTGACTTCACCTTCTCCTTCTCCTTCTTCTGCTTCTTCTGCTTCACCCTCCAGACTTCACCTTCTCCTGCTCCTTCTTCTGCTTCTTCTGCTTCACCCTCCAGACTTCACCTTCTCCTTCTCCTTCTTCTGCTTCTTCTGCTTCACCCTCCTGACTTCACCTTCTCCTTCTCCTTCTTCTACTTCTTCTGATTCACCCTCCAGACTTCACCTTCTCCTTCTCCTTCTTCTGCTTCTTCTGCTTCACCCTCCAGACTTCACCTTCTCCTTCTCCTTCTTCTGCTTCTTCTGCTTCGCCCTCCAGACTTCACCTTCTCCTTCTCCATCTTCTGCTTCTTCTGCTTCACTCTCCTGACTTCACCTTCTCCTTCTCCTTCTTCTACTTCTTCTGATTCACCCTCCAGACTTCAGCTTCTCCTTCTCCTTCTTCTGCTTCTTCTGCTTCACCCTCCAGACTTCAGCTTCTCCTTCTCCTTCTTCTGCTTCTTCTGCTGCGCCCTCCAGACTTCACCTTCTCCTTCTCCTTCTTCTGCTTCTTCTGCTTCACCGGCCTGACTTCACCTTCTCCTTCTCCTTCTTCTACTTCTTCTGCTTCACCCCCCTGACTTCACCTGCTCCTTCTCCTTCTTCTGCTTCTTCTGATTCACCCTCCTAACTTCACCTTCTCCTTCTCCTTCTTCTGCTTCTTCTGATTCACCCTCCTGACTTCACCTTCTCCTTCTCCTTCTTCTGCTTCTTCTGATTCACCCTCCAGACTTCACCTTCTCCTTCTCCTTCTTCTGCTTCTTCTGTTTCACCCTCCAGACTTCACCTTCTCCTTCTCCTTCTTCTGCTTCTTCTGATTCACCCTCCAGACTTCATCTTCTCCTTCTCCTTCTTCTGCTTCTTCTGATTCACCCTCCAGACTTCACCTTCTCCTTCTCCTTCTTCTGCTTCTTCTGATTCACCCTCCAGACTTCACCTTCTCCTTCTCCTTCTTCTACTTCTTCTGATTCACCCTCCAGACTTCACCTTCTCCTTCTCCTTCTTCTACTTCTTCAGATTCACCCTCCAGTCTTCACCTTCTCCTTCTCCTTCTTCTGTTTCTTCTGCTTCACCCTCCAGACTTCACCTTCTCCTTCTCTTTCTTCTGCTTCTTCTGATTCACCATCCAGACTTCAACTTCTCCTTCTCCTTCTTCTGATTCTTCTGATTCACCCTCCAAACTTCACCTTCTCCTTCTCCTTCTTCTGCTTCTTCTGATTCACCCTCCAGACTTCACCTTCTCCTTCTCCTTCTTCTGCTTCTTCTGATTCACCCTCCAGACTTCATCTTCTCCTTCTCCTTCTTCTGCTTCTTCTGATTCACCCTCCAGACTTCATCTTCTCCTTCTCCTTCTTCTGCTTCTTCTGATTCACCCTCCAGACTTCACCTTCTCCTTCTCTTTCTTCTGCTTCTTCTGATTCACCCTCCAGACTTCACCTTCTCCTTCTCCTTCTTCTGATTCTTCTGATTCACCCTCCAGACTTCACCTTCTCCTTCTCCTTCTTCTGCTTCTTCTGATTCACCCTCCTGACTTCACCTTCTCCTTCTCCTTCTTCTACTTCTTCTGATTCACCCTCCTGACTTCACCTTCTCCTTCTCCTTCTTCTACTTCTTCTGCTTCACCCTCCAGACTTCACCTTCTCCTTCTCCTTCTTCTACTTCTTCTGATTCACCCTCCAGACTTCACCTTCTCCTTCTCCTTCTTTTGCTTCTTCTGCTTCACACTCCAGACTTCGCCTTCTCCTTCTCCTTCTTCTGCTTCTTCTGATTCACCCTCCTTACTTCACCTTCTCCTTCTCCTTCTTCTGCTTCTTCTGATTCACCCTCCTGACTTCACCTTCTCCTTCTCCTTATTCTGCTTCTTCTGTTTCACCCTCCAGATTTCACCTTCTCCTTCTCCTTCTTCTGCTTCTTCTGATTCACCCTCCAGACTTCACCTTCTCCTTCTCCTTCTTCTGCTTCTTCTGATTCACCCTCCAGACTTCACCTTCCCCTTCTCCTTCTTCTACTTCTTCTGATTCACCCTCCAGACTTCACCTTCTCCTTCTCCTTCTTCTGCTTCTTCTGATTCACCCTCCAGACTTCACCTTCTCCTTCTCCTTCGTCTACTTCTTCTGATTCACCCTCCAGACTTCACCTTCTCCTTCTCCTTCTTCTGCTTCTTCTGCTTCACCCTCCAGACTTCACCTTCTCCTTCTCCTTCTTCTACTTCTTCTGATTCACCCTGCAGACTTCACATTCTCCTTCTCCTTCTTTTGCTTCTTCTGCTTCACACTCCAGACTTCACCTTCTCCTTCTCCTTCTTCTGCTTCTTCTGATTCACCCTCCTTACTTCACCTTCTCCTTCTCCTTCTTCTGCTTCTTCTGATTCACCCTCCTGACTTCACCTTCTCCTTCTCCTTATTCTGCTTCTTCTGTTTCACCCTCCAGACTTCACCTTCTCCTTCTCCTTCTTCTGCTTCTTCTGATTCACCCTCCAGACTTCACCTTCTCCTTCTCCTTCTTCTGCTTCTTCTGATTCACCCTCCAGACTTCACCTTCTCCTTCTCCTTCTTCTACTTCTTCTGATTCACCCTCCAGACTTCACCTTCTCCTTCTCCTTCTTCTGCTTCTTCTGATTCACCCTCCAGACTTCACCTTCTCCTTCTCCTTCGTCTACTTCTTCTGATACACCCTCCAGACTACACCTTCTCCTTCTCCTTCTTCTACTTCTTATGATTCACCCTCCAGACTTCACCTTCTCCTTCTCCTTCTTCTGTTTCTTCTGATTCACCCTCCAGACTTCACCTTCTCCTTCTCCTTCTTCTGATTCTTCTGATTCACCCTCCAGACTTCACCTTCTCCTTCTCCTTCTTCTGCTTCTTCTGATTCACCCTCCTGACTTCACCTTCTCCTTCTCCTTCTTCTACTCCTTCTGATTCACCCTCCTGACTTCACCTTCTCCTTCTCCTTCTTCTACTTCTTCTGCTTCACCCTCCAGACTTCACCTTCTCCTTCTCCTTCTTCTACTTCTTCTGATTCACCCTCCAGACTTCACCTTCTCCTTCTCCTTCTTTTGCTTCTTCTGCTTCACACTCCAGACTTCACCTTCTCCTTCTCCTTCTTCTGCTTCTTCTGATTCACCCTCCTTACTTCACCTTCTCCTTCTCCTTCTTCTGCTTCTTCTGATTCACCCTCCTGACTTCACCTTCTCCTTCTCCTTATTCTGCTTCTTCTGTTTCACCCTCCAGATTTCACCTTCTCCTTCTCCTTCTTCTGCTTCTTCTGATTCACCCTCCAGACTTCACCTTCTCCTTCTCCTTCTTCTGCTTCTTCTGATTCACCCTCCAGACTTCACCTTCCCCTTCTCCTTCTTCTACTTCTTCTGATTCACCCTCCAGACTTCACCTTCTCCTTCTCCTTCTTCTGCTTCTTCTGATTCACCCTCCAGACTTCACCTTCTCCTTCTCCTTCGTCTACTTCTTCTGATTCACCCTCCAGACTTCACCTTCTCCTTCTCCTTCTTCTGCTTCTTCTGCTTCACCCTCCAGACTTCACCTTCTCCTTCTCCTTCTTCTACTTCTTCTGATTCACCCTGCAGACTTCACATTCTCCTTCTCCTTCTTTTGCTTCTTCTGCTTCACACTCCAGACTTCACCTTCTCCTTCTCCTTCTTCTGCTTCTTCTGATTCACCCTCCTTACTTCACCTTCTCCTTCTCCTTCTTCTGCTTCTTCTGATTCACCCTCCTGACTTCACCTTCTCCTTCTCCTTATTCTGCTTCTTCTGTTTCACCCTCCAGACTTCACCTTCTCCTTCTCCTTCTTCTGCTTCTTCTGATTCACCCTCCAGACTTCACCTTCTCCTTCTCCTTCTTCTGCTTCTTCTGATTCACCCTCCAGACTTCACCTTCTCCTTCTCCTTCTTCTACTTCTTCTGATTCACCCTCCAGACTTCACCTTCTCCTTCTCCTTCTTCTGCTTCTTCTGATTCACCCTCCAGACTTCACCTTCTCCTTCTCCTTCGTCTACTTCTTCTGATACACCCTCCAGACTACACCTTCTCCTTCTCCTTCTTCTACTTCTTATGATTCACCCTCCAGACTTCACCTTCTCCTTCTCCTTCTTCTGTTTCTTCTGATTCACCCTCCAGACTTCACCTTCTCCTTCTCCTTCTTCTACTTCTTCTGATTCACACTCCAGACTTCACCTTCTCCTTCTCCTTCTTCTACTTCTTCTGATTCACCCTCCAGACTTCACCTTCTCCTTCTACTTCTTCTACTTCTTCTGCTTCTCCCTCCAGACTTCACCTTCTCCTTCTCCTTCTTCTGCTTCTTCTGATTCACCCTCCAGACTTCACCTTCCCCTTCTCCTTCTTCTACTTCTTCTGATTCACCCTCCAGACTTCACCTTCTCCTTCTCCTTCTTCTACTTCTTCTGATTCACCCTCCCAACTTTACCTTCTACTTCTCCTTCTTCTGCTTCTTCTGATTCACCCTCCTGACTTCACCTTCTCCTTCTCCTTCTTCTGCTTCTTCTGATTCACCCTCCTGACCTCACCTTCTCCTTCTCCTTCTTCTGCTTCTTCTGCTTCACCCTCCTGACTTCGCCTTCTCCTTCTCCTTCTTCTACTTCTTCTGATTCACCCTCCAGACTTCACCTTCTCCTTCTCCTTCTTCTGCTTCTTCTGCTTCACCCTCCAGACTTCACCTTCTCCTTCTCCTTCTTCTGCTTCTTCTGATTCGCCCTCCAGACATCACCTTCTCCTTCTCCTTCTTCTGCTTCTTCTGCTTCACCCTCCAGACTTCAGCTTCTCCTTCTCCTTCTTCTGCTTCTTCTGCTTCACTCTCCTGACTTCACCTTCTCCTTCTCCTTCTTCTACTTCTTCTGATTAACCCTCCAGACTTCACCTTCTCCTTCTCCTTCTTCTGCTTCTTCTGCTTCACCCTCCAGACTTCACCTTCTCCTTCTCCTTCTTCTGCTTCTTCTGATTCGCCCTCCAGACATCACCTTCTCCTTCTCCTTCTTCTGCTTCTTCTGCTTCACCCTCCAGACTTCAGCTTCTCCTTCTCCTTCTTCTGCTTCTTCTGCTTCACTCTCCTGACTTCACCTTCTCCTTCTCCTTCTTCTACTTCCTCTGATTAACGCTCCAGACTTCACCTTCTCCTTCTCCTTCTTCTGCTTCTTCTGCTTCACCCTCCAGACTTCACCTTCTCCTTCTCCTTCTTCTGCTTCTTCTGCTGCGCCCTCCAGACTTCACCTTCTCCTTCTCCTTCTTCTGCTTCTTCTGCTTCACCCTCCTGACTTCACCTTCTCCTTCTCCTTCTTCTACTTCTTCTGTTTCACCCCCCTGACTTCACCTGCTCCTTCTCCTTCTTCTGCTTCTTCTGATTCACCCTCCCAACTTTACCTTCTCCTTCTCCTTCTTCTGCTTCTTCTGATTCACCCTCCTGACTTCACCTTCTCCTTCTCCTTCTTCTGCTTCTTCTAATTCACCCTCCAGACTTCACCTTCTCCTTCTCCTTCTTCTGCTTCTTCTGATTCACTCTCCAGACTTCACCTTCTCCTTCTCCTTCTTCTGCTTCTTCTGATTGACCCTCCAGACCTCACCTTCTCGTTCTCCTTCTTCTACTTCTTCTGATTCATCCTCCAGACTTCATCTTCTCCTTCTCCTTCTTCTGCTTCTTCTGATTCACCCTCCAGACTTCACCTTCTCCTTCTCCTTCTTCTGCTTCTTCTGATTTACCCTCCAGACTTCACCTTCTCCTTCTCCTTCTTCTACTTCTTCTGATTCACCCTCCTGACTTCACCTTCTCCTTCTCCTTCTTCTGCTTCTTCTGCTTCACCCTCCAGACTTCACCTTCTCCTGCTCCTTGTTCTGCTTCTTCTGCTTCACCCTCCAGACTTCACCTTCTCCTTCTCCTTCTTCTGCTTCTTCTGCTTCACCCTCCTGACTTCACCTTCTCCTTCTCCTTCTTCTACTTCTTCTGATTCACCCTCCAGACTTCACCTTCTCCTTCTCCTTCTTCTGCTTCTTCTGCTTCACCCTCCAGACTTCACCTTCTCCTGCTCCTTCTTCTGCTTCTTCTGCTTCACCCTCCAGACTTCACCTTCTCCTTCTCCTTCTTCTGCTTCTTCTGCTTCACCCTCCTGACTTCACCTTCTCCTTCTCCTTCTTCTACTTCTTCTGATTCACCCTCCAGACTTCACCTTCTCCTTCTCCTTCTTCTGCTTCTTCTGCTTCACCCTCCAGACTTCACCTTCTCCTTCTCCTTCTTCTGCTTCTTCTGCTTCGCCCTCCAGACTTCACCTTCTCCTTCTCCATCTTCTGCTTCTTCTGCTTCACTCTCCTGACTTCACCTTCTCCTTCTCCTTCTTCTACTTCTTCTGATTCACCCTCCAGACTTCAGCTTCTCCTTCTCCTTCTTCTGCTTCTTCTGCTTCACCCTCCAGACTTCAGCTTCTCCTTCTCCTTCTTCTGCTTCTTCTGCTGCGCCCTCCAGACTTCACCTTCTCCTTCTCCTTCTTCTGCTTCTTCTGCTTCACCGGCCTGACTTCACCTTCTCCTTCTCCTTCTTCTACTTCTTCTGCTTCACCCCCCTGACTTCACCTGCTCCTTCTCCTTCTTCTGCTTCTTCTGATTCACCCTCCTAACTTCACCTTCTCCTTCTCCTTCTTCTGCTTCTTCTGATTCACCCTCCTGACTTCACCTTCTCCTTCTCCTTCTTCTGCTTCTTCTGATTCACCCTCCAGACTTCACCTTCTCCTTCTCCTTCTTCTGCTTCTTCTGTTTCACCCTCCAGACTTCACCTTCTCCTTCTCCTTCTTCTGCTTCTTCTGATTCACCCTCCAGACTTCATCTTCTCCTTCTCCTTCTTCTGCTTCTTCTGATTCACCCTCCAGACTTCACCTTCTCCTTCTCCTTCTTCTGCTTCTTCTGATTCACCCTCCAGACTTCACCTTCTCCTTCTCCTTCTTCTACTTCTTCTGATTCACCCTCCAGACTTCACCTTCTCCTTCTCCTTCTTCTACTTCTTCAGATTCACCCTCCAGTCTTCACCTTCTCCTTCTCCTTCTTCTGTTTCTTCTGCTTCACCCTCCAGACTTCACCTTCTCCTTCTCTTTCTTCTGCTTCTTCTGATTCACCATCCAGACTTCAACTTCTCCTTCTCCTTCTTCTGATTCTTCTGATTCACCCTCCAAACTTCACCTTCTCCTTCTCCTTCTTCTGCTTCTTCTGATTCACCCTCCAGACTTCACCTTCTCCTTCTCCTTCTTCTGCTTCTTCTGATTCACCCTCCAGACTTCATCTTCTCCTTCTCCTTCTTCTGCTTCTTCTGATTCACCCTCCAGACTTCATCTTCTCCTTCTCCTTCTTCTGCTTCTTCTGATTCACCCTCCAGACTTCACCTTCTCCTTCTCCTTCTTCTACTTCTTCTGATTCACCCTCCAGACTTCACCTTCTCCTTCTCCTTCTTCTACTTCTTCAGATTCACCCTCCAGTCTTCACCTTCTCCTTCTCCTTCTTCTGTTTCTTCTGCTTCACCCTCCAGACTTCACCTTCTCCTTCTCTTTCTTCTGCTTCTTCTGATTCACCCTCCAGACTTCACCTTCTCCTTCTCCTTCTTCTGATTCTTCTGATTCACCCTCCAGACTTCACCTTCTCCTTCTCCTTCTTCTGCTTCTTCTGATTCACCCTCCTGACTTCACCTTCTCCTTCTCCTTCTTCTACTTCTTCTGATTCACCCTCCTGACTTCACCTTCTCCTTCTCCTTCTTCTACTTCTTCTGCTTCACCCTCCAGACTTCACCTTCTCCTTCTCCTTCTTCTACTTCTTCTGATTCACCCTCCAGACTTCACCTTCTCCTTCTCCTTCTTTTGTTTCTTCTGCTTCACACTCCAGACTTCACCTTCTCCTTCTCCTTCTTCTGCTTCTTCTGATTCACCCTCCTTACTTCACCTTCTCCTTCTCCTTCTTCTGCTTCTTCTGATTCACCCTCCTGACTTCACCTTCTCCTTCTCCTTATTCTGCTTCTTCTGTTTCACCCTCCAGATTTCACCTTCTCCTTCTCCTTCTTCTGCTTCTTCTGATTCACCCTCCAGACTTCACCTTCTCCTTCTCCTTCTTCTGCTTCTTCTGATTCACCCTCCAGACTTCACCTTCCCCTTCTCCTTCTTCTACTTCTTCTGATTCACCCTCCAGACTTCACCTTCTCCTTCTCCTTCTTCTGCTTCTTCTGATTCACCCTCCAGACTTCACCTTCTCCTTCTCCTTCGTCTACTTCTTCTGATTCACCCTCCAGACTTCACCTTCTCCTTCTCCTTCTTCTGCTTCTTCTGCTTCACCCTCCAGACTTCACCTTCTCCTTCTCCTTCTTCTACTTCTTCTGATTCACCCTGCAGACTTCACATTCTCCTTCTCCTTCTTTTGCTTCTTCTGCTTCACACTCCAGACTTCACCTTCTCCTTCTCCTTCTTCTGCTTCTTCTGATTCACCCTCCTTACTTCACCTTCTCCTTCTCCTTCTTCTGCTTCTTCTGATTCACCCTCCTGACTTCACCTTCTCCTTCTCCTTATTCTGCTTCTTCTGTTTCACCCTCCAGACTTCACCTTCTCCTTCTCCTTCTTCTGCTTCTTCTGATTCACCCTCCAGACTTCACCTTCTCCTTCTCCTTCTTCTGCTTCTTCTGATTCACCCTCCAGACTTCACCTTCTCCTTCTCCTTCTTCTACCTCTTCTGATTCACCCTCCAGACTTCACCTTCTCCTTCTCCTTCTTCTGCTTCTTCTGATTCACCCTCCAGACTTCACCTTCTCCTTCTCCTTCGTCTACTTCTTCTGATACACCCTCCAGACTACACCTTCTCCTTCTCCTTCTTCTACTTCTTATGATTCACCCTCCAGACTTCACCTTCTCCTTCTCCTTCTTCTGTTTCTTCTGATTCACCCTCCAGACTTCACCTTCTCCTTCTCCTTCTTCTACTTCTTCTGATTCACACTCCAGACTTCACCTTCTCCTTCTCCTTCTTCTACTTCTTCTGATTCACCCTCCAGACTTCACCTTCTCCTTCTCCTTCTTCTACTTCTTCTGCTTCTCCCTCCAGACTTCACCTTCTCCTTCTCCTTCTTCTGCTTCTTCTGATTCACCCTCCAGACTTCACCTTCCCCTTCTCCTTCTTCTACTTCTTCTGATTCACCCTCCAGACTTCACCTTCTCCTTCTCCTTCTTCTACTTCTTCTGATTCACCCTCCAGACTTCACCTTCTCCTTCTCCTTCTTCTACTTCTTCCGATTCACCCTCCTGACTTCACCTTCTCCTTCTCCTTCTTCTGCTTCTTCTGCTTCACCCTCCTGACTTCACCTTCTCCTTCTCCTTCTTCTACTTCTTCTGATTCACCCTCCAGACTTCACCTTCTCCTTCTCCTTCTTCTGCTTCTTCTGCTTCACCCTCCAGACTTCACCTTCTCCTTCTCCTTCTTCTGCTTCTTCTGATTCGCCCTCCAGACATCACCTTCTCCTTCTCCTTCTTCTGCTTCTTCTGCTTCACCCTCCAGACTTCAGCTTCTCCTTCTCCTTCTTCTGCTTCTTCTGCTTCACTCTCCTGACTTCACCTTCTCCTTCTCCTTCTTCTACTTCTTCTGATTAACCCTCCAGACTTCACCTTCTCCTTCTCCTTCTTCTGCTTCTTCTGCTTCACCCTCCAGACTTCACCTTCTCCTTCTCCTTCTTCTGCTTCTTCTGCTGCGCCCTCCAGACTTCACCTTCTCCTTCTCCTTCTTCTGCTTCTTCTGCTTCACCCTCCTGACTTCACCTTCTCCTTCTCCTTCTTCTACTTCTTCTGTTTCACCCCCCTGACTTCACCTGCTCCTTCTCCTTCTTCTGCTTCTTCTGATTCACCCTCCCAACTTTACCTTCTACTTCTCCTTCTTCTGCTTCTTCTGATTCACCCTCCTGACTTCACCTTCTCCTTCTCCTTCTTCTGCTTCTTCTGATTCACCCTCCTGACCTCACCTTCTCCTTCTCCTTCTTCTGCTTCTTCTGCTTCACCCTCCTGACTTCACCTTCTCCTTCTCCTTCTTCTACTTCTTCTGATTCACCCTCCAGACTTCACCTTCTCCTTCTCCTTCTTCTGCTTCTTCTGCTTCACCCTCCAGACTTCACCTTCTCCTTCTCCTTCTTCTGCTTCTTCTGATTCGCCCTCCAGACATCACCTTCTCCTTCTCCTTCTTCTGCTTCTTCTGCTTCACCCTCCAGACTTCAGCTTCTCCTTCTCCTTCTTCTGCTTCTTCTGCTTCACTCTCCTGACTTCACCTTCTCCTTCTCCTTCTTCTACTTCTTCTGATTAACCCTCCAGACTTCACCTTCTCCTTCTCCTTCTTCTGCTTCTTCTGCTTCACCCTCCAGACTTCACCTTCTCCTTCTCCTTCTTCTGCTTCTTCTGATTCGCCCTCCAGACATCACCTTCTCCTTCTCCTTCTTCTGCTTCTTCTGCTTCACCCTCCAGACTTCAGCTTCTCCTTCTCCTTCTTCTGCTTCTTCTGCTTCACTCTCCTGACTTCACCTTCTCCTTCTCCTTCTTCTACTTCTTCTGATTAACCCTCCAGACTTCACCTTCTCCTTCTCCTTCTTCTGCTTCTTCTGCTTCACCCTCCAGACTTCACCTTCTCCTTCTCCTTCTTCTGCTTCTTCTGCTGCGCCCTCCAGACTTCACCTTCTCCTTCTCCTTCTTCTGCTTCTTCTGCTTCACCCTCCTGACTTCACCTTCTCCTTCTCCTTCTTCTACTTCTTCTGTTTCACCCCCCTGACTTCACCTGCTCCTTCTCCTTCTTCTGCTTCTTCTGATTCACCCTCCCAACTTTACCTTCTCCTTCTCCTTCTTCTGCTTCTTCTGATTCACCCTCCTGACTTCACCTTCTCCTTCTCCTTCTTCTGCTTCTTCTAATTCACCCTCCAGACTTCACCTTCTCCTTCTCCTTCTTCTGCTTCTTCTGATTCACTCTCCAGACTTCACCTTCTCCTTCTCCTTCTTCTGCTTCTTCTGATTGACCCTCCAGACCTCACCTTCTCGTTCTCCTTCTTCTACTTCTTCTGATTCATCCTCCAGACTTCATCTTCTCCTTCTCCTTCTTCTGCTTCTTCTGATTCACCCTCCAGACTTCACCTTCTCCTTCTCCTTCTTCTGCTTCTTCTGATTTACCCTCCAGACTTCACCTTCTCCTTCTCCTTCTTCTACTTCTTCTGATTCACCCTCCTGACTTCACCTTCTCCTTCTCCTTCTTCTGCTTCTTCTGCTTCACCTTCCAGACTTCACCTTCTCCTGCTCCTTCTTCTGCTTCTTCTGCTTCACCCTCCAGACTTCACCTTCTCCTTCTCCTTCTTCTGCTTCTTCTGCTTCACCCTCCTGACTTCACCTTCTCCTTCTCCTTCTTCTACTTCTTCTGATTCACCCTCCAGACTTCACCTTCTCCTTCTCCTTCTTCTGCTTCTTCTGCTTCACCCTCCAGACTTCACCTTCTCCTTCTCCTTCTTCTGCTTCTTCTGCTTCGCCCTCCAGACTTCACCTTCTCCTTCTCCATCTTCTGCTTCTTCTGCTTCACTCTCCTGACTTCACCTTCTCCTTCTCCTTCTTCTACTTCTTCTGATTCACCCTCCAGACTTCAGCTTCTCCTTCTCCTTCTTCTGCTTCTTCTGCTTCACCCTCCAGACTTCAGCTTCTCCTTCTCCTTCTTCTGCTTCTTCTGCTGCTCCCTCCAGACTTCACCTTCTCCTTCTCCTTCTTCTGCTTCTTCTGCTTCACCGTCCTGACTTCACCTTCTCCTTCTCCTTCTTCTACTTCTTCTGCTTCACCCCCCTGACTTCACCTGCTCCTTCTCCTTCTTCTGCTTCTTCTGATTCACCCTCCTAACTTCACCTTCTCCTTCTCCTTCTTCTGCTTCTTCTGATTCACCCTCCTGACTTCACCTTCTCCTTCTCCTTCTTCTGCTTCTTCTGATTCACCCTCCAGACTTCACCTTCTCCTTCTCCTTCTTCTTCTTCTTCTGTTTCACCCTCCAGACTTCACCTTCTCCTTCTCCTTCTTCTGCTTCTTCTGATTCACCCTCCAGACTTCACCTTCTCCTTCTCCTTCTTCTGCTTCTTCTGATTCACCCTCCAGACTTCACCTTCTCCTTCTCCTTCTTCTACTTCTTCTGATTCACCCTCCAGACTTCACCTTCTCCTTCTCCTTCTTCTACTTCTTCAGATTCACCCTCCAGTCTTCACCTTCTCCTTCTCCTTCTTCTGTTTCTTCCGCTTCACCCTCCAGACTTCACCTTCTCCTTCTCTTTCTTCTGCTTCTTCTGATTCACCCTCCAGACTTCAACTTCTCCTTCTCCTTCTTCTGATTCTTCTGATTCACCCTCCAAACTTCACCTTCTCCTTCTCCTTCTTCTGCTTCTTCTGATTCACCCTCCAGACTTCACCTTCTCCTTCTCCTTCTTCTGCTTCTTCTGATTCACCCTCCAGACTTCATCTTCTCCTTCTCCTTCTTCTGCTTCTTCTGATTCACCCTCCAGACTTCACCTTCTCCTTCTCCTTCTTCTGCTTCTTCTGATTCACCCTCCAGAATTCACCTTCTCCTTCTCCTTCTTCTACTTCTTCAGATTCACCCTCCAGTCTTCACCTTCTCCTTCTCCTTCTTCTGTTTCTTCTGCTTCACCCTCCAGACTTCACCTTCTCCTTCTCTTTCTTCTGCTTCTTCTGATTCACCCTCCAGACTTCACCTTCTCCTTCTCCTTCTTCTGATTCTTCTGATTCACCCTCCAGACTTCACCTTCTCCTTCTCCTTCTTCTGCTTCTTCTGATTCACCCTCCTGACTTCACCTTCTCCTTCTCCTTCTTCTACTTCTTCTGATTCACCCTCCTGACTTCACCTTCTCCTTCTCCTTCTTCTACTTCTTCTGCTTCACCCTCCAGACTTCACCTTCTCCTTCTCCTTCTTCTACTTCTTCTGATTCACCCTCCAGACTTCACCTTCTCCTTCTCCTTCTTTTGCTTCTTCTGCTTCACACTCCAGACTTCACCTTCTCCTTCTCCTTCTTCTGCTTCTTCTGATTCACCCTCCTTACTTCACCTTCTCCTTCTCCTTCTTCTGCTTCTTCTGATTCACCCTCCTGACTTCACCTTCTCCTTCTCCTTATTCTGCTTCTTCTGTTTCACCCTCCAGATTTCACCTTCTCCTTCTCCTTCTTCTGCTTCTTCTGATTCACCCTCCAGACTTCACCTTCTCCTTCTCCTTCTTCTGCTTCTTCTGATTCACCCTCCAGACTTCACCTTCCCCTTCTCCTTCTTCTACTTCTTCTGATTCACACTCCAGACTTCACCTTCTCCTTCTCCTTCTTCTGCTTCTTCTGATTCACCCTCCAGACTTCACCTTCTCCTTCTCCTTCGTCTACTTCTTCTGATTCACCCTCCAGACTACACCTTCTCCTTCTCCTTCTTCTACTTCTTCTGATTCACCCTCCAGACTTCACCTTCTCCTTCTCCTTCTTCTGTTTCTTCTGATTCACCCTCCAGACTTCACCTTCTCCTTCTCCTTCTTCTACTTCTTCTGATTCACCCTCCAGACTTCACCTTCTCCTTCTCCTTCTTCTACTTCTTCTGCTTCTCCCTCCAGACTTCACCTTCTCCTTCTCCTTCTTCTACTTCTTCTGATTCACCCTCCAGACTTCACCTTCTCCTTCTCCTTCTTCTACTTCTTCTGATTCACCCTCCAGACTTCACCTTCTCCTTCTCCTTCTTCTACTTCTTCCGATTCACCCTCCTGACTTCACCTTCTCCTTCTCCTTCTTCTGCTTCTTCTGCTTCACCCTCCTGACTTCACCTTCTCCTTCTCCTTCTTCTGCTTCTTCTGATTGACCCTCCAGACCTCACCTTCTCCTTCTCCTTCTTCTACTTCTTCTGATTGACCCTCCAGACTGCATCTTCTCCTTCTCCTTCTTCTGCTTCTTCTGATTCACCCTCCAGACTTCACCTTCTCCTTCTCCTTCTTCTGCTTCTTCTGATTCACCCTCCAGACTTCACCTTCTCCTTCTCCTTCTTCTACTTCTTCTGATTCACCCTCCTGACTTCACCTTCTCCTTCTCCTTCTTCTGCTTCTTCTGCTTCACCCTCCAGACTTCACCTTCTCCTGCTCCTTCTTCTGCTTCTTCTGCTTCACCCTCCAGACTTCACCTTCTCCTTCTCCTTCTTCTGCTTCTTCTGCTTCACCCTCCTGACTTCACCTTCTCCTTCTCCTTCTTCTACTTCTTCTGATTCACCCTCCAGACTTCACCTTCTCCTTCTCCTTCTTCTGCTTCTTCTGCTTCAACCTCCAGACTTCACCTTCTCCTTCTCCTTCTTCTGCTTCTTCTGCTTCGCCCTCCAGACTTCACCTTCTCCTTCTCCATCTTCTGCTTCTTCTGCTTCACTCTCCTGACTTCACCTTCTCCTTCTCCTTCTTCTACTTCTTCTGCTTCACCCTCCAGACTTCACCTTCTCCTTCTCCTTCTTCTACTTCTTCTGATTCACCCTCCAGACTTCACCTTCTCCTTCTCCTTCTTTTGCTTCTTCTGCTTCACACTCCAGACTTCACCTTCTCCTTCTCCTTCTTCTGCTTCTTCTGATTCACCCTCCTTACTTCACCTTCTCCTTCTCCTTCTTCTGCTTCTTCTGATTCACCCTCCTGACTTCACCTTCTCCTTCTCCTTATTCTGCTTCTTCTGTTTCACCCTCCAGATTTCACCTTCTCCTTCTCCTTCTTCTGCTTCTTCTGATTCACCCTCCAGACTTCACCTTCTCCTTCTCCTTCTTCTGCTTCTTCTGATTCAACCTCCAGACTTCACCTTCCCCTTCTCCTTCTTCTACTTCTTCTGATTCACCCTCCAGACTTCACCTTCTCCTTCTCCTTCTTCTGCTTCTTCTGATTCACCCTCCAGACTTCACCTTCTCCTTCTCCTTCGTCTACTTCTTCTGATTCACCCTCCAGACTACACCTTCTCCTTCTCCTTCTTCTGATTCTTCTGATTCACCCTCCAGACTTCACCTTCTCCTTCTCCTTCTTCTGCTTCTTCTGATTCACCCTCCTGACTTCACCTTCTCCTTCTCCTTCTTCTACTTCTTCTGATTCACCCTCCTGACTTCACCTTCTCCTTCTCCTTCTTCTACTTCTTCTGCTTCACCCTCCAGACTTCACCTTCTCCTTCTCCTTCTTCTACTTCTTCTGATTCACCCTCCAGACTTCACCTTCTCCTTCTCCTTCTTTTGCTTCTTCTGCTTCACACTCCAGACTTCACCTTCTCCTTCTCCTTCTTCTGCTTCTTCTGATTCACCCTCCTTACTTCACCTTCTCCTTCTCCTTCTTCTGCTTCTTCTGATTCACCCTCCTGACTTCACCTTCTCCTTCTCCTTATTCTGCTTCTTCTGTTTCACCCTCCAGATTTCACCTTCTCCTTCTCCTTCTTCTGCTTCTTCTGATTCACCCTCCAGACTTCACCTTCTCCTTCTCCTTCTTCTGCTTCTTCTGATTCACCCTCCAGACTTCACCTTCCCCTTCTCCTTCTTCTGCTTCTTCTGATTGACCCTCCAGACCTCACCTTCTCGTTCTCCTTCTTCTACTTCTTCTGATTCATCCTCCAGACTTCATCTTCTCCTTCTCCTTCTTCTGCTTCTTCTGATTCACCCTCCAGACTTCACCTTCTCCTTCTCCTTCTTCTGCTTCTTCTGATTTACCCTCCAGACTTCACCTTCTCCTTCTCCTTCTTCTACTTCTTCTGATTCACCCTCCTGACTTCACCTTCTCCTTCTCCTTCTTCTGCTTCTTCTGCTTCACCTTCCAGACTTCACCTTCTCCTGCTCCTTCTTCTGCTTCTTCTGCTTCACCCTCCAGACTTCACCTTCTCCTTCTCCTTCTTCTGCTTCTTCTGCTTCACCCTCCTGACTTCACCTTCTCCTTCTCCTTCTTCTACTTCTTCTGATTCACCCTCCAGACTTCACCTTCTCCTTCTCCTTCTTCTGCTTCTTCTGCTTCACCCTCCAGACTTCACCTTCTCCTTCTCCTTCTTCTGCTTCTTCTGCTTCGCCCTCCAGACTTCACCTTCTCCTTCTCCATCTTCTGCTTCTTCTGCTTCACTCTCCTGACTTCACCTTCTCCTTCTCCTTCTTCTACTTCTTCTGATTCACCCTCCAGACTTCAGCTTCTCCTTCTCCTTCTTCTGCTTCTTCTGCTTCACCCTCCAGACTTCAGCTTCTCCTTCTCCTTCTTCTGCTTCTTCTGCTGCTCCCTCCAGACTTCACCTTCTCCTTCTCCTTCTTCTGCTTCTTCTGCTTCACCGTCCTGACTTCACCTTCTCCTTCTCCTTCTTCTACTTCTTCTGCTTCACCCCCCTGACTTCACCTGCTCCTTCTCCTTCTTCTGCTTCTTCTGATTCACCCTCCTAACTTCACCTTCTCCTTCTCCTTCTTCTGCTTCTTCTGATTCACCCTCCTGACTTCACCTTCTCCTTCTCCTTCTTCTGCTTCTTCTGATTCACCCTCCAGACTTCACCTTCTCCTTCTCCTTCTTCTTCTTCTTCTGTTTCACCCTCCAGACTTCACCTTCTCCTTCTCCTTCTTCTGCTTCTTCTGATTCACCCTCCAGACTTCACCTTCTCCTTCTCCTTCTTCTGCTTCTTCTGATTCACCCTCCAGACTTCACCTTCTCCTTCTCCTTCTTCTACTTCTTCTGATTCACCCTCCAGACTTCACCTTCTCCTTCTCCTTCTTCTACTTCTTCAGATTCACCCTCCAGTCTTCACCTTCTCCTTCTCCTTCTTCTGTTTCTTCCGCTTCACCCTCCAGACTTCACCTTCTCCTTCTCTTTCTTCTGCTTCTTCTGATTCACCCTCCAGACTTCAACTTCTCCTTCTCCTTCTTCTGATTCTTCTGATTCACCCTCCAAACTTCACCTTCTCCTTCTCCTTCTTCTGCTTCTTCTGATTCACCCTCCAGACTTCACCTTCTCCTTCTCCTTCTTCTGCTTCTTCTGATTCACCCTCCAGACTTCATCTTCTCCTTCTCCTTCTTCTGCTTCTTCTGATTCACCCTCCAGACTTCACCTTCTCCTTCTCCTTCTTCTGCTTCTTCTGATTCACCCTCCAGAATTCACCTTCTCCTTCTCCTTCTTCTACTTCTTCAGATTCACCCTCCAGTCTTCACCTTCTCCTTCTCCTTCTTCTGTTTCTTCTGCTTCACCCTCCAGACTTCACCTTCTCCTTCTCTTTCTTCTGCTTCTTCTGATTCACCCTCCAGACTTCACCTTCTCCTGCTCCTTCTTCTGATTCTTCTGATTCACCCTCCAGACTTCACCTTCTCCTTCTCCTTCTTCTGCTTCTTCTGATTCACCCTCCTGACTTCACCTTCTCCTTCTCCTTCTTCTACTTCTTCTGATTCACCCTCCTGACTTCACCTTCTCCTTCTCCTTCTTCTACTTCTTCTGCTTCACCCTCCAGACTTCACCTTCTCCTTCTCCTTCTTCTACTTCTTCTGATTCACCCTCCAGACTTCACCTTCTCCTTCTCCTTCTTTTGCTTCTTCTGCTTCACACTCCAGACTTCACCTTCTCCTTCTCCTTCTTCTGCTTCTTCTGATTCACCCTCCTTACTTCACCTTCTCCTTCTCCTTCTTCTGCTTCTTCTGATTCACCCTCCTGACTTCACCTTCTCCTTCTCCTTATTCTGCTTCTTCTGTTTCACCCTCCAGATTTCACCTTCTCCTTCTCCTTCTTCTGCTTCTTCTGATTCACCCTCCAGACTTCACCTTCTCCTTCTCCTTCTTCTGCTTCTTCTGATTCACCCTCCAGACTTCACCTTCCCCTTCTCCTTCTTCTACTTCTTCTGATTCACACTCCAGACTTCACCTTCTCCTTCTCCTTCTTCTGCTTCTTCTGATTCACCCTCCAGACTTCACCTTCTCCTTCTCCTTCGTCTACTTCTTCTGATTCACCCTCCAGACTACACCTTCTCCTTCTCCTTCTTCTACTTCTTCTGATTCACCCTCCAGACTTCACCTTCTCCTTCTCCTTCTTCTGTTTCTTCTGATTCACCCTCCAGACTTCACCTTCTCCTTCTCCTTCTTCTACTTCTTCTGATTCACCCTCCAGACTTCACCTTCTCCTTCTCCTTCTTCTACTTCTTCTGCTTCTCCCTCCAGACTTCACCTTCTCCTTCTCCTTCTTCTACTTCTTCTGATTCACCCTCCAGACTTCACCTTCTCCTTCTCCTTCTTCTACTTCTTCTGATTCACCCTCCAGACTTCACCTTCTCCTTCTCCTTCTTCTACTTCTTCCGATTCACCCTCCTGACTTCACCTTCTCCTTCTCCTTCTTCTGCTTCTTCTGCTTCACCCTCCTGACTTCACCTTCTCCTTCTCCTTCTTCTGCTTCTTCTGATTGACCCTCCAGACCTCACCTTCTCCTTCTCCTTCTTCTACTTCTTCTGATTGACCCTCCAGACTGCATCTTCTCCTTCTCCTTCTTCTGCTTCTTCTGATTCACCCTCCAGACTTCACCTTCTCCTTCTCCTTCTTCTGCTTCTTCTGATTCACCCTCCAGACTTCACCTTCTCCTTCTCCTTCTTCTACTTCTTCTGATTCACCCTCCTGACTTCACCTTCTCCTTCTCCTTCTTCTGCTTCTTCTGCTTCACCCTCCAGACTTCACCTTCTCCTGCTCCTTCTTCTGCTTCTTCTGCTTCACCCTCCAGACTTCACCTTCTCCTTCTCCTTCTTCTGCTTCTTCTGCTTCACCCTCCTGACTTCACCTTCTCCTTCTCCTTCTTCTACTTCTTCTGATTCACCCTCCAGACTTCACCTTCTCCTTCTCCTTCTTCTGCTTCTTCTGCTTCAACCTCCAGACTTCACCTTCTCCTTCTCCTTCTTCTGCTTCTTCTGCTTCGCCCTCCAGACTTCACCTTCTCCTTCTCCATCTTCTGCTTCTTCTGCTTCACTCTCCTGACTTCACCTTCTCCTTCTCCTTCTTCTACTTCTTCTGCTTCACCCTCCAGACTTCACCTTCTCCTTCTCCTTCTTCTACTTCTTCTGATTCACCCTCCAGACTTCACCTTCTCCTTCTCCTTCTTTTGCTTCTTCTGCTTCACACTCCAGACTTCACCTTCTCCTTCTCCTTCTTCTGCTTCTTCTGATTCACCCTCCTTACTTCACCTTCTCCTTCTCCTTCTTCTGCTTCTTCTGATTCACCCTCCTGACTTCACCTTCTCCTTCTCCTTATTCTGCTTCTTCTGTTTCACCCTCCAGATTTCACCTTCTCCTTCTCCTTCTTCTGCTTCTTCTGATTCACCCTCCAGACTTCACCTTCTCCTTCTCCTTCTTCTGCTTCTTCTGATTCAACCTCCAGACTTCACCTTCCCCTTCTCCTTCTTCTACTTCTTCTGATTCACCCTCCAGACTTCACCTTCTCCTTCTCCTTCTTCTGCTTCTTCTGATTCACCCTCCAGACTTCACCTTCTCCTTCTCCTTCGTCTACTTCTTCTGATTCACCCTCCAGACTACACCTTCTCCTTCTCCTTCTTCTGATTCTTCTGATTCACCCTCCAGACTTCACCTTCTCCTTCTCCTTCTTCTGCTTCTTCTGATTCACCCTCCTGACTTCACCTTCTCCTTCTCCTTCTTCTACTTCTTCTGATTCACCCTCCTGACTTCACCTTCTCCTTCTCCTTCTTCTACTTCTTCTGCTTCACCCTCCAGACTTCACCTTCTCCTTCTCCTTCTTCTACTTCTTCTGATTCACCCTCCAGACTTCACCTTCTCCTTCTCCTTCTTTTGCTTCTTCTGCTTCACACTCCAGACTTCACCTTCTCCTTCTCCTTCTTCTGCTTCTTCTGATTCACCCTCCTTACTTCACCTTCTCCTTCTCCTTCTTCTGCTTCTTCTGATTCACCCTCCTGACTTCACCTTCTCCTTCTCCTTATTCTGCTTCTTCTGTTTCACCCTCCAGATTTCACCTTCTCCTTCTCCTTCTTCTGCTTCTTCTGATTCACCCTCCAGACTTCACCTTCTCCTTCTCCTTCTTCTGCTTCTTCTGATTCACCCTCCAGACTTCACCTTCCCCTTCTCCTTCTTCTACTTCTTCTGATTCACTCTCCAGACTTCACCTTCTCCTTCTCCTTCTTCTGCTTCTTCTGATTCACCCTCCAGACTTCACCTTCTCCTTCTCCTTCGTCTACTTCTTCTGATTCACCCTCCAGACTACACCTTCTCCTTCTCCTTCTTCTACTTCTTCTGATTCACCCTCCAGACTTCACCTTCTCCTTCTCCTTCTTCTGTTTCTTCTGATTCACCCTCCAGACTTCACCTTCTCCTTCTCCTTCTTCTACTTCTTCTGATTCACCCTACAGACTTCACCTTCTCCTTCTCCTTCTTCTACTTCTTCTGATTCACCCTCCAGACTTCACCTTCTCCTTCTCCTTCTTCTACTTCTTCTGCTTCTCCCTCCAGACTTCACCTTCTCCTTCTCCTTCTTCTGCTTCTTCTGATTCACCATCCAGACTTCACCTTCTCATTCTCCTTCTTCTACTTCTTCTGATTCACCCTCCAGACTTCACCTTCTCCTTCTCCTTCTTCTACTTCTTCTGGTTCACCCTCCAGACTTCACCTTCTCCTTCTCCTTCTTCTACTTCTTCCGATTCACCCTCCTGACTTCACCTTCTCCTTCTCCTTCTTCTGCTTCTTCTGCTTCACCCTCCTGACTTCACCTTCTCCTTCTCCTTCTTCTGCTTCTTCTGATTGACCCTCCAGACCTCACCTTCTCCTTCTCCTTCTTCTACTTCTTCTGATTCACCCTCCAGACTTCATCTTCTCCTTCTCCTTCTTCTGCTTCTTCTGATTCACCCTCCAGACTTCACCTTCTCCTTCTCCTTCTTCTGCTTCTTCTGATTCACCCTCCAGACTTCACCTTCTCCTTCTCCTTCTTCTACTTCTTCTGATTCACCCTCCTGACTTCACCTTCTCCTTCTCCTTCTTCTGCTTCTTCTGCTTCACCCTCCAGACTTCACCTTCTCCTGCTCCTTCTTCTGCTTCTTCTGCTTCACCCTCCAGACTTCACCTTCTCCTTCTCCTTCTTCTGCTTCTTCTGCTTCACCCTCCTGACTTCACCTTCTCCTTCTCCTTCTTCTACTTCTTCTGATTCACCCTCCAGACTTCACCTTCTCCTTCTCCTTCTTCTGCTTCTTCTGCTTCAACCTCCAGACTTCACCTTCTCCTTCTCCTTCTTCTGCTTCTTCTGCTTCGCCCTCCAGACTTCACCTTCTCCTTCTCCATCTTCTGCTTCTTCTGCTTCACTCTCCTGACTTCACCTTCTCCTTCTCCTTCTTCTACTTCTTCTGCTTCACCCTCCAGACTTCACCTTCTCCTTCTCCTTCTTCTACTTCTTCTGATTCACCTTCCAGACTTCACCTTCTCCTTCTCCTTCTTTTGCTTCTTCTGCTTCACACTCCAGACTTCACCTTCTCCTTCTTCTGCTTCTTCTGATTCACCCTCCTTACTTCACCTTCTCCTTCTCCTTCTTCTGCTTCTTCTGATTCACCCTCCTGACTTCACCTTCTCCTTCTCCTTATTCTGCTTCTTCTGTTTCACCCTCCAGATTTCACCTTCTCCTTCTCCTTCTTCTGCTTCTTCTGATTCACCCTCCAGACTTCACCTTCTCCTTCTCCTTCTTCTGCTTCTTCTGATTCAACCTCCAGACTTCACCTTCCCCTTCTCCTTCTTCTACTTCTTCTGATTCACCCTCCAGACTTCACCTTCTCCTTCTCCTTCTTCTGCTTCTTCTGATTCACCCTCCAGACTTCACCTTCTCCTTCTCCTTCGTCTACTTCTTCTGATTCACCCTCCAGACTACACCTTCTCCTTCTCCTTCTTCTACTTCTTCTGATTCACCCTCCAGACTTCACCTTCTCCTTCTCCTTCTTCTGTTTCTTCTGATTCACCCTCCAGACTTCACCTTCTCCTTCTCCTTCTTCTACTTCTTCTGATTCACCCTCCAGACTTCACCTTCTCCTTCTCCTTCTTCTACTTCTTCTGATTCACCCTCCAGACTTCACCTTCTCCTTCTCCTTCATCTACTTCTTCTGCTTCTCCCTCCAGACTTCACCTTCTCCTTCTCCTTCTTCTGCTTCTTCTGATTCACCCTCCAGACTTCACCTTCTCATTCTCCTTCTTCTACTTCTTCTGATTCACCCTCCAGACTTCACCTTCTCCTTCTCCTTCTCTACTTCTTCTGATTTACCCTCCAGACTTCACCTTCTCCTTCTCCTTCTTCTACTTCTTCCGATTCACCCTCCTGACTTCACCTTCTCCTTCTCCTTCTTCTGCTTCTTCTGCTTCACCCTCCTGACTTCACCTTCTCCTTCTCCTTCTTCTACTTCTTCTGATTCACCCTCCAGACTTCACCTTCTCCTTCTCCTTCTTCTGCTTCTTCTGCTTCACCCTCCAGACTTCACCTTCTCCTTCTCCTTCTTCTGCTTCTTCTGCTTCGCCCTCCAGACATCACCTTCTCCTTCTCCTTCTTCTGCTTCTTCTGCTTCACCCTCCAGACTTCACCTTCTCCTTCTCCTTCTTCTGCTTCTTCTGCTTCACTCTCCTGACTTCACCTTCTCCTTCACCTTCTTCTACTTCTTCTGATTCACCCTCCAGACTTCACCTTCTCCTTCTCCTTCTTCTGCTTCTTCTGCTTCACCCTCCAGACTTCACCTTCTCCTTCTCCTTCTTCTGCTTCTTCTGCTGCGCCCTCCAGACTTCACCTTCTCCTTCTCCTTCTTCTGCTTCTTCTGCTTCACCCTCCTGACTTCACCTTCTCCTTCTCCTTCTTCTACTTCTTCTGCTTCACCCCCCTGACTTCACCTGCTCCTTCTCCTTCTTCTGCTTCTTCTGATTCACCCTCCTAACTTTACCTTCTCCTTCTCCTTCTTCTGCTTCTTCTGATTCACCCTCCTGACTTCACCTTCTCCTTCTCCTTCTTCTGCTTCTTCTAATTCACCCTCCAGACTTCACCTTCTCCTTGTCCTTCTTCTGCTTCTTCTGATTCACCCTCCAGACTTCACCTTCTCCTTCTCCTTCTTCTGCTTCTTCTGATTGACCCTCCAGACCTCACCTTCTGCTTCTCCTTCTTCTACTTCTTCTGATTCACCCTCCAGACTTCATCTTCTCCTTCTCCTTCTTCTGCTTCTTCTGATTCACCCTCCAGACTTCACCTTCTCCTTCTCCTTCTTCTGCTTCTTCTGCTTCACCCTCCTGACTTCACCTTCTCCTTCTCCTTCTTCTACTTCTTCTGATTCACCCTCCAGACTTCACCTTCTCCTTCTCCTTCTTCTGCTTCTTCTGCTTCACCCTCCAGACTTCACCTTCTCCTTCTCCTTCTTCTGCTTCTTCTGCTTCGCCCTCCAGACTTCACCTTCTCCTTCTCCATCTTCTGCTTCTTCTGCTTCACTCTCCTGACTTCACCTTCTCCTTCTCCTTCTTCTACTTCTTCTGATTCACCCTCCAGACTTCACCTTCTCCTTCTCCTTCTTCTGCTTCTTCTGCTTCACCCTCCAGACTTCAGCTTCTCCTTCTCCTTCTTCTGCTTCTTCTGCTGCGCCCTCCAGACTTCACCTTCTCCTTCTCCTTCTTCTGCTTCTTCTGCTTCACCGTCCTGACTTCACCTTCTCCTTCTTCTTCTACTTCTTCTGCTTCACCCCCCTGACTTCACCTGCTCCTTCTCCTTCTTCTGCTTCTTCTGATTCACCCTCCTAACTACACCTTCTCCTTCTCCTTCTTCTGCTTCTTCTGATTCACCCTCCTGACTTCACCTTCTCCTTCTCCTTCTTCTGCTTCTTCTGATTCACCCTCCAGACTTCACCTTCTCCTTCTCCTTCTTCTGCTTCTTCTGATTCACCCTCCAGACTTCACCTTCTCCTTCTCCTTCTTCTGCTTCTTCTGATTCACCCTCCAGACTTCATCTTCTCCTTCTCCTTCTTCTGCTTCTTCTGATTCACCCTCCAGACTTCACCTTCTCCTTCTCCTTCTTCTGCTTCTTTTGATTCACCCTCCAGACTTCACCTTCTCCTTCTCCTTCTTCTACTTCATCTGATTCACCCTCCAGACTTCACCTTCTCCTTCTCCTTCTTATACTTCTTCAGATTCACCCTCCAGTCTTCACCTTCTCCTTCTCCTTCTTCTGTTTCTTCTGCTTCACCCTCCAGACTTCACCTTCTTCTTCTCTTTCTTCTGCTTCTTCTGATTCACCCTCCAGACTTCACCTTCTCCTTCTCCTTCTTCTGATTCTTCTGATTCACCCTCCAGACTTCACCTTCTCCTTCTCCTTCTTCTGCTTCTTCTGATTCACCCTCCTGACTTCACCTTCTCCTTCTCCTTCTTCTACTTCTTCTGATTCACCCTCCTGACTTCACCTTCTCCTTCTCCTTCTTCTACTTCTTCTGCTTCACCCTCCAGACTTCACCTTCTCATTCTCCTTCTTCTACTTCTTCTGATTCACCCTCCAGACTTCACCTTCTCCTTCTCCTTCTTCTGCTTCTTCTGATTCACCCTCCAGACTTCACCTTCTCCTTCTCCTTATTCTGCTTCTTCTGATTCACCCTCCAGACTTCACCTTCTCCTTCTCCTTCTTCTGCTTCTTCTGATTCACCCTCCAGACTTCACCTTCTCCTTCTCCTTCTTCTGCTTCTTCTGATTCACCCTCCAGACTTCACCTTCTCCTTCTCCTTCTTCTGCTTCTTCTGATTCACCCTCCAGACTTCACCTTCTCCTTCTCCTTCTTCTGCTTCTTCTGATTGACCCTCCAGACCTCACCTTCTCCTTCTCCTTCTTCTACTTCTTCTGATTCACCCTCCAGACTTCATCTTCTCCTTCTCCTTCTTCTGCTTCTTCTGATTCACCCTCCAGACTTCACCTTCTCCTTCTCCTTCTTCTGCTTCTTCTGATTCACCCTCCAGACTTCACCTTCTCCTTCTCCTTCTTCTACTTCTTCTGATTCACCCTCCTGACTTCACCTTCTCCTTCTCCTTCTTCTGCTTCTTCTGCTTCACCCTCCAGACTTCACCTTCTCCTGCTCCTTCTTCTGCTTCTTCTGCTTCACCCTCCAGACTTCACCTTCTCCTTCTCCTTCTTCTGCTTCTTCTGCTTCACCCTCCTGACTTCACCTTCTCCTTCTCCTTCTTCTACTTCTTCTGATTCACCCTCCAGACTTCACCTTCTCCTTCTCCTTCTTCTGCTTCTTCTGCTTCAACCTCCAGACTTCACCTTCTCCTTCTCCTTCTTCTGCTTCTTCTGCTTCGCCCTCCAGACTTCACCTTCTCCTTCTCCATCTTCTGCTTCTTCTGCTTCACTCTCCTGACTTCACCTTCTCCTTCTCCTTCTTCTACTTCTTCTGCTTCACCCTCCAGACTTCACCTTCTCCTTCTCCTTCTTCTACTTCTTCTGATTCACCCTCCAGACTTCACCTTCTCCTTCTCCTTCTTTTGCTTCTTCTGCTTCACACTCCAGACTTCACCTTCTCCTTCTCCTTCTTCTGCTTCTTCTGATTCACCCTCCTTACTTCACCTTCTCCTTCTCCTTCTTCTGCTTCTTCTGATTCACCCTCCTGACTTCACCTTCTCCTTCTCCTTATTCTGCTTCTTCTGTTTCACCCTCCAGATTTCACCTTCTCCTTCTCCTTCTTCTGCTTCTTCTGATTCACCCTCCAGACTTCACCTTCTCCTTCTCCTTCTTCTGCTTCTTCTGATTCAACCTCCAGACTTCACCTTCCCCTTCTCCTTCTTCTACTTCTTCTGATTCACCCTCCAGACTTCACCTTCTCCTTCTCCTTCTTCTACTTCTTCTGATTCACCCTCCAGACTTCACCTTCTCCTTCTCCTTCTTCTGTTTCTTCTGATTCACCCTCCAGACTTCACCTTCTCCTTCTCCTTCTTCTACTTCTTCTGATTCACCCTCCAGACTTCACCTTCTCCTTCTCCTTCTTCTACTTCTTCTGATTCACCCTCCAGACTTCACCTTCTCCTTCTCCTTCATCTACTTCTTCTGCTTCTCCCTCCAGACTTCACCTTCTCCTTCTCCTTCTTCTGCTTCTTCTGATTCACCCTCCAGACTTCACCTTCTCATTCTCCTTCTTCTACTTCTTCTGATTCACCCTCCAGACTTCACCTTCTCCTTCTCCTTCTCTACTTCTTCTGATTTACCCTCCAGACTTCACCTTCTCCTTCTCCTTCTTCTACTTCTTCCGATTCACCCTCCTGACTTCACCTTCTCCTTCTCCTTCTTCTGCTTCTTCTGCTTCACCCTCCTGACTTCACCTTCTCCTTCTCCTTCTTCTACTTCTTCTGATTCACCCTCCAGACTTCACCTTCTCCTTCTCCTTCTTCTGCTTCTTCTGCTTCACCCTCCAGACTTCACCTTCTCCTTCTCCTTCTTCTGCTTCTTCTGCTTCGCCCTCCAGACATCACCTTCTCCTTCTCCTTCTTCTGCTTCTTCTGCTTCACCCTCCAGACTTCACCTTCTCCTTCTCCTTCTTCTGCTTCTTCTGCTTCACTCTCCTGACTTCACCTTCTCCTTCACCTTCTTCTACTTCTTCTGATTCACCCTCCAGACTTCACCTTCTCCTTCTCCTTCTTCTGCTTCTTCTGCTTCACCCTCCAGACTTCACCTTCTCCTTCTCCTTCTTCTGCTTCTTCTGCTGCGCCCTCCAGACTTCACCTTCTCCTTCTCCTTCTTCTGCTTCTTCTGCTTCACCCTCCTGACTTCACCTTCTCCTTCTCCTTCTTCTACTTCTTCTGCTTCACCCCCCTGACTTCACCTGCTCCTTCTCCTTCTTCTGCTTCTTCTGATTCACCCTCCTAACTTTACCTTCTCCTTCTCCTTCTTCTGCTTCTTCTGATTCACCCTCCTGACTTCACCTTCTCCTTCTCCTTCTTCTGCTTCTTCTAATTCACCCTCCAGACTTCACCTTCTCCTTGTCCTTCTTCTGCTTCTTCTGATTCACCCTCCAGACTTCACCTTCTCCTTCTCCTTCTTCTGCTTCTTCTGATTGACCCTCCAGACCTCACCTTCTGCTTCTCCTTCTTCTACTTCTTCTGATTCACCCTCCAGACTTCATCTTCTCCTTCTCCTTCTTCTGCTTCTTCTGATTCACCCTCCAGACTTCACCTTCTCCTTCTCCTTCTTCTGCTTCTTCTGCTTCACCCTCCAGACTTCACCTTCTCCTTCTCCTTCTTCTGCTTCTTCTGCTTCGCCCTCCAGACTTCACCTTCTCCTTCTCCATCTTCTGCTTCTTCTGCTTCACTCTCCTGACTTCACCTTCTCCTTCTCCTTCTTCTACTTCTTCTGATTCACCCTCCAGACTTCACCTTCTCCTTCTCCTTCTTCTGCTTCTTCTGCTTCACCCTCCAGACTTCAGCTTCTCCTTCTCCTTCTTCTGCTTCTTCTGCTGCGCCCTCCAGACTTCACCTTCTCCTTCTCCTTCTTCTGCTTCTTCTGCTTCACCGTCCTGACTTCACCTTCTCCTTCTCCTTCTTCTACTTCTTCTGCTTCACCCCCCTGACTTCACCTGCTCCTTCTCCTTCTTCTGCTTCTTTTGATTCACCCTCCAGACTTCACCTTCTCCTTCTCCTTCTTCTACTTCATCTGATTCACCCTCCAGACTTCACCTTCTCCTTCTCCTTCTTATACTTCTTCAGATTCACCCTCCAGTCTTCACCTTCTCCTTCTCCTTCTTCTGTTTCTTCTGCTTCACCCTCCAGACTTCACCTTCTTCTTCTCTTTCTTCTGCTTCTTCTGATTCACCCTCCAGACTTCACCTTCTCCTTCTCCTTCTTCTGATTCTTCTGATTCACCCACCAGACTTCACCTTCTCCTTCTCCTTCTTCTGCTTCTTCTGATTCACCCTCCTGACTTCACCTTCTCCTTCTCCTTCTTCTACTTCTTCTGATTCACCCTCCTGACTTCACCTTCTCCTTCTCCTTCTTCTACTTCTTCTGCTTCACCCTCCAGACTTCACCTTCTCATTCTCCTTCTTCTACTTCTTCTGATTCACCCTCCAGACTTCACCTTCTCCTTCTCCTTCTTCTGCTTCTTCTGATTCACCCTCCAGACTTCACCTTCTCCTTCTCCTTATTCTGCTTCTTCTGATTCACCCTCCAGACTTCACCTTCTCCTTCTCCTTCTTCTGCTTCTTCTGATTCACCCTCCAGACTTCACCTTCTCCTTCTCCTTCTTCTGCTTCTTCTGATTCACCCTCCAGACTTCACCTTCTCCTTCTCCTTCTTCTGCTTCTTCTGATTCACCCTCCAGACTTCAACTTCTCCTTCTCCTTCTTCTACTCCTTCTGATTCACCCTCCAGACTTCACCTTCTCCTTCTCCTTCTTCTGCTTCTTCTGATTCACCCTCCAGACTTCACCTTCTCCTTCTCCTTATTCTGCTTCTTCTGATTCACCCTCCAGACTTCAACTTCTCCTTCTCCTTCTTCTGCTTCTGATTCACCCTGCAGACTTCACCTTCTCCTTCTCCTTCTTCTGCTTCTTCTGATTCACCCTCCAGACTTCACCTTCTCCTTCTCCTTCTTCTGCTTCTTCTGCTTCACCCTCCAGACTTCACCTTCTCCTTCTCCTTCTTCTACTTCTTCTGATTCACCCTCCAGACTTCACCTTCTCCTTCTCCTTCTTCTGCTTCTTCTGATTCACCCTCCAGACTTCACCTTCTCCTTCTCCTTCTTCTACTTCTTCTGCTTCACCCTCCAGACTACACCTTCTCCTTCTCCTTCTTCTACTTCTTCTGATTCACCCTCCAGACTTCACCTTCTCCTTCTCCTTCTTCTGCTTCTTCTGATTCACCCTCCAGACTTCACCTTCTCCTTCTCCTTATTCTGCTTCTTCTGATTCACCCTCCAGACTTCACCTTCTCCTTCTCCTTCTTCTGCTTCTTCTGATTCACCCTCCAGACTTCACCTTCTCCTTCTCCTTCTTCTGCTTCTTCTGATTCACCCTCCAGACTTCACCTTCTCCTTCTCCTTCTTCTACTTCTTCTGATTCACCCTCCAGACTTCACCTTCTCCTTCTCCTTCTTCTGCTTCTTCTGATTCACCCTCCTGACTTCACCTTCTCCTTCTCCTTCTTCTACATCTTCTGATTCACCCTCCTGACTTCACCTTCTCCTTCTCCTTCTTCTACTTCTTCTGCTTCACCCTCCAGACTTCACCTTCTCCTTCTCCTTCTTCTACTTCTTCTGATTCACCCTCCAGACTTCACCTTCTCCTTCTCCTTCTTCTACTTCTTCTGATTCACCCTCCAGACTTCACCTTCTCCTTCTCCTTCTTCTACTTCTTCTGATTCACCCTCCAGACTTCACCTTCTCCTTCTCCTTCTTCTGCTTCTTCTGTTTCACCCTCCAGACTTCACCTTCTCCTTCTCCTTATTCTGCTTCTTCTGAATCACCCTCCAGACTTCACCTTCTCCTTCTCCTTCTTCTGCTTCTTCTGATTCACCCTCCAGACTTCACCATCTCCTTCCCTTCTTCTGCTTCTTCTGATTCACCCTCCAGACTTCACCTTCTCCTTCTCCTTCTTCTACTTCTTCTGATTCACCCTCCAGACTTCACCTTCTACATCTCCTTCTTCTGCTTCTTCTGATTCACCCTCCAGACTTCACCTTCTCCTTCTCCTTCGTCTACTTCTTCTGATTCACCCTCCAGACTTCACCTTCTCCTTCTCCTTCTTCTGCTTCTTCTGATTCACCCTCCAGACTTCACCTTCTCCTTCTCCTTCTTCTACTTCTTCTGATTCACCCTCCAGACTTCACCTTCTCCTTCTCTTTCTTCTGCTTCTTTTGATTCACCCTCCAGACTTCACCTTCTACTTCTCCTTCTTCTGATTCTTCTGCTTCACCCTCCAGACTTCACCTTCTCCTTCTCCTTCTTCTGCTTCGTCTGCTTCACTCTCCTGACTTCACCTTCTCCTTCACCTTCTTCTACTTCTTCTGATTCACCCTCCAGACTTCACCTTCTCCTTCTCCTTCTTCTGCTTCTTCTTCTTCACCCTCCAGACTTCACCTTCTCCTTCTCCTTCTTCTGCTTCTTCTGCTGCGCCCTCCAGACTTCACCTTCTCCTTCTCCTTCTTCTGCTTCTTCTGCTTCACCCTCCTGACTTCACCTTCTCCTTCTCCTTCTTCTACTTCTTCTGCTTCACCCCGCTGACTTCACCTGCTCCTTCTCCTTCTTCTGCTTCTTCTGATTCACCCACCTAACTTTACCTTCTCCTTCTCCTTCTTCTGCTTCTTCTGATTCACCCTCCTGACTTCACCTTCTCCTTCTCCTTCTTCTGCTTCTTCTAATTCACCCTCCAGACTTCACCTTCTCCTTGTCCTTCTTCTGCTTCTTCTGATTCACCCTCCAGACTTCACCTTCTCCTTCTCCTTCTTCTGCTTCTTCTGATTGACCCTCCAGACCTCACCTTCTCCTTCTCCTTCTTCTACTTCTTCTGATTCACCCTCCAGACTTCATCTTCTCCTTCTCCTTCTTCTGCTTCTTCTGATTCACCCTCCAGACTTCACCTTCTCCTTCTCCTTCTTCTGCTTCTTCTGATTCACCCTCCAGACTTCACCTTCTCCTTCTCCTTCTTCTAATTCTTCTGATTCACCCTCCTGACTTCACCTTCTCCTTCTCCTTCTTCTGCTTCTTCTGCTTCACCCTCCAGACTTCACCTTCTCCTGCTCCTTCTTCTGCTTCTTCTGCTTCACCCTCCAGACTTCACCTTCTCCTTCTCCTTCTTCTGCTTCTTCTGCTTCACCCTCCTGACTTCACCTTCTCCTTCTCCTTCTTCTACTTCTTCTGATTCACCCTCCAGACTTCACCTTCTCCTTCTCCTTCTTCTGCTTCTTCTGATTCACCCTCCAGACTTCACCTTCTCCTTCTCCTTCTTCTGCTTCTTCTGATTCACCCTCCAGACTTCATCTTCTCCTTCTCTTTCTTCTGCTTCTTCTGATTCACCCTCCAGACTTCACCTTCTCCTTCTCCTTCTTCTGCTTCTTCTGATTCACCCTCCAGACTTCACCTTCTCCTTCTCCTTCTTCTACTTCTTCTGATTCACCCTCCAGACTTCACCTTCTCCTTCTCCTTCTTATACTTCTTCAGATTCACCCTCCAGTCTTCACCTTCTCCTTCTCCTTCTTCTGTTTCTTCTGCTTCACCCTCCAGACTTCACCTTCTTCTTCTCTTTCTTCTGCTTCTTCTGATTCACCCTTCAGACTTCACCTTCTCCTTCTCCTTCTTCTGATTCTTCTGATTCACCCTCCAAACTTCACCTTCTCCTTCTCCTTCTTCTGCTTCTTCTGATTCACCCTCCTGACTTCACCTTCTCCTTCTCCTTCTTCTACTTCTTCTGATTCACCCTCCTGACTTCACCTTCTCCTTCTCCTTCTTCTACTTCTTCTGCTTCACCCTCCAGACTTCACCTTCTCCTTCTCCTTCTTCTACTTCTTCTGATTCACCCTCCAGACTTCACCTTCTCCTTCTCCTTCTTCTGATTCACCCTCCAGACATCACCTTCTCCTTCTCCTTATTCTGCTTCTTCTGATTCACCCTCCAGACTTCACCTTCTCCTTCTCCTTCTTCTGCTTCTTCTGATTCACCCTCCAGACTTCACCTTCTCCTTCTCCTTCTTCTGCTTCTTCTGATTCACCCTCCAGACTTCACCTTCTCCTTCTCGTTCTTCTGCTTCTTCTGATTCACCCCCCAGACTTCACCTTCTCCTTCTCCTTCTTCTACTCCTTCTGATTCACCCTCCAGACTTCACCTTCTCCTTCTCCTTCTTCTGCTTCTTCTGATTCACCCTCCAGACCTCACCTTCTCCTTCTCCTTATTCTGCTTCTTCTGATTCACCCTCCAGACTTCACCTTCTCCTTCTCCTTCTTCTGCTTCTTCTGATTCACCCTGCAGACTTCACCTTCTCCTTCTCCTTCTTCTGCTTCTTCTGATTCACCCTCCAGACTTCACCTTCTCCTTCTCCTTCTTCTGCTTCTTCTGATTCACCCTCCAGACTTCACCTTCTCCTTCTCCTTCTTCTACTTCTTCTGATTCACCCTCCAGACTTCACCTTCTCCTTCTCCTTCTTCTGCTTCTTCTGATTCACCCTCCAGACTTCACCTTCTCCTTCTCCTTCTTCTACTTCTTCTGCTTCACCCTCCAGACTACACCTTCTCCTTTTCCTTCTTCTACTTCTTCTGATTCACCCTCCAGACTTCACCTTCTCCTTCTCCTTCTTCTGCTTCTTCTGATTCTCCCTCCAGACTTCACCTTCTCCTTCTCCTTATTCTGCTTCTTCTGATTCACCCTCCAGACATCACCTTCTCCTTCTCCTTCTTCTGCTTCTTCTGATTCACCCTCCAGACTTCACCTTCTCCTTCTCCTTCTTCTGCTTCTTCTGATTCACCCTCCAGACTTCACCTTCTCCTTCTCCTTCTTCTACTTCTTCTGATTCACCCTCCAGACTTCACCTTCTCCTTCTCCTTCTTCTGCTTCTTCTGATTCACCCTCCTGACTTCACCTTCTCCTTCTCCTTCTTCTACATCTTCTGATTCACCCTCCTGACTTCACCTTCTCCTTCTCCTTCTTCTACTTCTTCTGCTTCACCCTCCAGACTTCACCTTCTCCTTCTCCTTCTTCTACTTCTTCTGATTCACCCTCCAGACTTCACCTTCTCCTTCTCCTTCTTCTACTTCTTCTGATTCACCCTCCAGACTTCACCTTCTCCTTCTCCTTCTTCTACTTCTTCTGATTCACCCTCCAGACTTCACCTTCTCCTTCTCCTTCTTCTGCTTCTTCTGTTTCACCCTCCAGACTTCACCTTCTCCTTCTCCTTATTCTGCTTCTTCTGAATCACCCTCCAGACTTCACCTTCTTCTTCTCCTTCTTCTGCTTCTTCTGATTCACCCTCCAGACTTCACCTTCTCCTTCTCCTTCTTCTGCTTCTTCTGATTCACCCTCCAGACTTCACCTTCTCCTTCTCCTTCTTCTACTTCTTCTGATTCACCCTCCAGACTTCACCTTCTCCATCTCCTTCTTCTGCTTCTTCTGATTCACCCTCCAGACTTCACCTTCTCCTTCTCCTTCGTCTACTTCTTCTGATTCACCCTCCAGACTTCACCTTCTCCTTCTCCTTCTTCTGCTTCTTCTGATTCACCCTCCAGACTTCACCTTCTCCTTCTCCTTCTTCTACTTCTTCTGATTCACCCTCCAGACTTCACCTTCTCCTTCTCTTTCTTCTGCTTCTTCTGATTCACCCTCCAGACTTCACCTTCTCCTTCTCCTTCTTCTGATTCTTCTGATTCACCCTCCAGACTTCACCTTCTCCTTCTCCTTCTTCTGCTTCTTCTGATTCACCCTCCTGACTTCACCTTCTCCTTCTCCTTCTTCTACATCTTCTGATTCACCCTCCTGACTTCACCTTCTCCTTCTCCTTCTTCTACTTCTTCTGCTTCACCCTCCAGACTTCAGCTTCTCCTTCTCCTTCTTCTACTTCTTCTGATTCACCCTCCAGACTTCACCTTCTCCTTCTCCTTCTTCTACTTCTTCTGATTCACCCTCCAGACTTCACCTTCTCCTTCTCCTTCTTCTACTTCTTCTGATTCACCCTCCAGACTTCACCTTCTCCTTCTCCTTCTTCTGCTTCTTCTGATTCACCCTCCAGACTTCACCTTCTCCTTCTCCTTATTCTGCTTCTTCTGAATCACCCTCCAGACATCACCTTCTCCATCTCCTTCTTCTGCTCCTTCTGATTCACCCTCCAGACTTCACCTTCTCCTTCTCCTTCTTCTGCTTCTTCTGATTTACTCTCCAGACTTCACTTTCTCCTTCTCCTTCTTCTACTTCTTCTGATTCACCCTCCAGACTTCACCTTCTCCATCTCCTTCTTCTGCTTCTTCTGATTCACCCTCCAGACTTCACCTTCTCCTTCTCCTTCGTCTACTTCTTCTGATTCACCCTCCAGACTACACCTTCTCCTTCTCCTTCTTCTACTTCTTCTGATTCACCCTCCAGACTTCACCTTCTCCTTCTCCTTCTTCTGTTTCTTCTGATTCACCCTCCAGACTTCACCTTCTCCTTCTCCTTCTTCTACTACTTCTGATTCACCCTCCAGACTTCACCTTCTCCTTCTCCTTCTTCTACTTCTTCTGATTCACCCTCCAGACTTGATCTTCTCCTTCTCCTTCTTCTGCTTCTTCTGATTCACCCTCCAGACTTCACCTTCTCCTTCTCCTTCTTCTGCTTCTTCTGATTCACCCTCCAGACTTCACCTTCTCCTTCTTCTTCTTCTACTTCTTCTGATTCACCCTCCAGTCTTCACCTTCTCCTTCTCCTTCTTCTCTTTCTTCTGCTTCACCCTCCAGACTTCACCTTCTCCTTCTCTTCTTCTGCTTCTTCTGATTCACCCTCCAGACTTCACCTTCTCCTTCTCCTTCTTCTGATTCTTCTGATTCACCCTCCAGACTTCACCTTCTCCTTCTCCTTCTTCTACTTCTTCTGATTCACCCTCCAGACTTCACCTTCTCCTTCTCCTTCTTCTGCTTCTTCTGTTTCACCCTCCAGACTTCACCTTCTCCTTCTCCTTATTCTGCTTCTCTGAATCATCCTCCAGACTTCACCTTCTCCTTCTCCTTCTTCTGCTTCTTCTGATTCACCCTCCAGACTTCACCTTCTCCTTCTCCTTCTTCTGCTTCTTCTGATTCACCCTCCAGACTTCACCTTCTCCTTCTCCTTCTTCTACTTCTTCTGATTCACCCTCCAGACGTCACCTTCTCCATCTCCTTCTTCTGCTTCTTCTGATTCACCCTCCAGACTTCACCTTCTCCTTCTCCTTCGTCTACTTCTTCTGATTCACCCTCCAGACTTCACCTTCTCCTTCTCCTTCTTCTGCTTCTTCTGATTCACCCTCCAGACTTCACCTTCTCCTTCTCCTTCTTCTACTTCTTCTGATTCACCCTCCAGACTTCACCTTCTCCTTCTCTTTCTTCTGCTTCTTCTGATTCACCCTCCAGACTTCACCTTCTCCTTCTCCTTCTTCTGATTCTTCTGATTCACCCTCCAGACTTCACCTTCTCCTTCTCCTTCTTCTGCTTCTTCTGATTCACCCTCCTGACTTCACCTTCTCCTTCTCCTTCTTCTACATCTTCTGATTCACCCTCCTGACTTCACCTTCTCCTTCTCCTTCTTCTACTTCTTCTGCTTCACCCTCCAGACTTCAGCTTCTCCTTCTCCTTCTTCTACTTCTTCTGATTCACCCTACAGACTTCACCTTCTCCTTCTCCTTCTTCTACTTCTTCTGATTCACCCTCCAGACTTCACCTTCTCCTTCTCCTTCTTCTACTTCTTCTGATTCACCTCCAGACTTCACCTTCTCCTTCTCCTTCTTCTGCTTCTTCTGATTCACCCTCCAGACTTCACCTTCTCCTTCTCCTTATTCTACTTCTTCTGAATCACCCTCCAGACTTCACCTTCTCCTTCTCCTTCTTCTGCTTCTTCTGATTCACCCTCCAGACTTCACCTTCTCCTTCTCCTTCTTCTGCTTCTTCTGATTTACCCTCCAGACTTCACCTTCTCCTTCTCCTTCTTCTACTTCTTCTGATTCACCCTCCAGACTTCACCTTCTCCATCTCCTTCTTCTGCTTCTTCTGATTCACCCTCCAGACTTCACCTTCTCCTTCTCCTTCTTCTGATTCTTCTGATTCACCCTCCAGACTTCACCTTCTCCTTCTCCTTCTTCTACTTCTTCTGATTCACCCTCCAGACTTCACCTTCTCCTTCTCCTTCTTCTGCTTCTTCTGTTTCACCCTCCAGACTTCACCTTCTCCTTCTCCTTATTCTGCTTCTTCTGAATCATCCTCCAGACTTCACCTTCTCCTTCTCCTTCTTCTGCTTCTTCTGATTCACCCTCCAGACTTCACCTTCTCCTTCTCCTTCTTCTGCTTCTTCTGATTCACCCTCCAGACTTCACCTTCTCCTTCTCCTTCTTCTACTTCTTCTGATTCACCCTCCAGACGTCACCTTCTCCATCTCCTTCTTCTGCTTCTTCTGATTCACCCTCCAGACTTCACCTTCTCCTTCTCCTTCGTCTACTTCTTCTGATTCACCCTCCAGACTTCACCTTCTCCTTCTCCTTCTTCTGCTTCTTCTGATTCACCCTCCAGACTTCACCTTCTCCTTCTCCTTCTTCTACTTCTTCTGATTCACCCTCCAGACTTCACCTTCTCCTTCTCTTTCTTCTGCTTCTTCTGATTCACCCTCCAGACTTCACCTTCTCCTTCTCCTTCTTCTGATTCTTCTGATTCACCCTCCAGACTTCACCTTCTCCTTCTCCTTCTTCTGCTTCTTCTGATTCACCCTCCTGACTTCACCTTCTCCTTCTCCTTCTTCTACATCTTCTGATTCACCCTCCTGACTTCACCTTCTCCTTCTCCTTCTTCTACTTCTTCTGCTTCACCCTCCAGACTTCAGCTTCTCCTTCTCCTTCTTCTACTTCTTCTGATTCACCCTACAGACTTCACCTTCTCCTTCTCCTTCTTCTACTTCTTCTGATTCACCCTCCAGACTTCACCTTCTCCTTCTCCTTCTTCTCTTCTTCTGATTCACCCTCCAGACTTCACCTTCTCCTTCTCCTTCTTCTGCTTCTTCTGATTCACCCTCCAGACTTCACCTTCTCCTTCTCCTTATTCTACTTCTTCTGAATCACCCTCCAGACTTCACCTTCTCCTTCTCCTTCTTCTGCTTCTTCTGATTCACCCTCCAGACTTCACCTTCTCCTTCTCCTTCTTCTGCTTCTTCTGATTTACCCTCCAGACTTCACCTTCTCCTTCTCCTTCTTCTACTTCTTCTGATTCACCCTCCAGACTTCACCTTCTCCATCTCCTTCTTCTGCTTCTTCTGATTCACCCTCCAGACTTCACCTTCTCCTTCTCCTTCGTCACTTCTTCTGATTCACCCTCCAGACTACACCTTCTCCTTCTCCTTCTTCTACTTCTTCTGATTCACCCTCCAGACTTCACCTTCTCCTTCTCCTTCTTCTGTTTCTTCTGATTCACCCTCCAGACTTCACCTTCTCCTTCTCCTTTTCTACTACTTCTGATTCACCCTCCAGACTTCACCTTCTCCTTCTCCTTCTTCTACTTCTTCTGATTCACCCTCCAGACTTCATCTTCTCCTTCTCCTTCTTCTGCTTCTTCTGATTCACCCTCCTGACTTCACCTTCTCCTTCTCCTTCTTCTACATCTTCTGATTCACCCTCCTGACTTCACCTTCTCCTTCTCCTTCTTCTACTTCTTCTGCTTCACCCTCCAGACTTCAGCTTCTCCTTCTCCTTCTTCTACTTCTTCTGATTCACCCTCCAGACTTCACCTTCTCCTTCTCCTTCTTCTACTTCTTCTGATTCACCCTCCAGACTTCACCTTCTCCTTCTCCTTCTTCTACTTCTTCTGATTCACCCTCCAGACTTCACCTTCTCCTTCTCCTTCTTCTGCTTCTTCTGATTCACCCTCCAGACTTCACCTTCTCCTTCTCCTTATTCTGCTTCTTCTGAATCACCCTCCAGACTTCACCTTCTCCTTCTCCTTCTTCTGCTTCTTCTGATTCACCCTCCAGACTTCACCTTCTCCTTCTCCTTCTTCTGCTTCTTCTGATTTACCCTCCAGACTTCACCTTCTCCTTCTCCTTCTTCTACTTCTTCTGATTCACCCTCCAGACTTCACCTTCTCCATCTCCTTCTTCTGCTTCTTCTGATTCACCCTCCAGACTTCACCTTCTCCTTCTCCTTCGTCTACTTCTTCTGATTCACCCTCCAGACTACATCTTCTCCTTCTCCTTCTTCTACTTCTCTGATTCACCCTCCAGACTTCACCTTCTCCTTCTCCTTCTTCTGTTCTTCTGATTCACCCTCCAGACTTCACCTTCTCCTTCTCCTTCTTCTACTACTTCTGATTCACCCTCCAGACTTCACCTTCTCCTTCTCCTTCTTCTACTTCTTCTGATTCACCTTCCAGACTTCAATCTTCTCCTTCTGCTTCTTCTGCTTCTTCTGATTCACCCTCCAGACTTCACCTTCTCCTTCTCCTTCTTCTGCTTCTTCTGATTCACCCTCCAGACTTCACCTTCTCCTTCTTCTTCTTCTACTTCTTCTGATTCACCCTCCAGTCTTCACCTTCTCCTTCTCCTTCTTCTGCTTCTTCTGCTTCACCGTCCTGACTTCACCTTCTCCTTCTTCTTCTACTTCTTCTGCTTCACCCCCCTGACTTCACCTGCTCCTTCTCCTTCTTCTGCTTCTTCTGATTCACCCTCCTAACTACACCTTCTCCTTCTCCTTCTTCTGCTTCTTCTGATTCACCCTCCTGACTTCACCTTCTCCTTCTCCTTCTTCTGCTTCTTCTGATTCACCCTCCAGACTTCACCTTCTCCTTCTCCTTCTTCTGCTTCTTCTGATTCACCCTCCAGACTTCACCTTCTCCTTCTCCTTCTTCTGCTTCTTCTGATTCACCCTCCAGACTTCATCTTCTCCTTCTCCTTCTCTGCTTCTTCTGATTCACCCTCCAGACTTCACCTTCTCCTTCTCCTTCTTCTGCTTCTTTTGATTCACCCTCCAGACT